>NC_080178.1:6274356-6572891 GCF_950295315.1 Erinaceus europaeus
CGGAGCGCATGCGTAGCACAGCCACCACGATGAGGGCATAGGAGATGAGGACCACCGAGAGGGAATAGGTGAAGTTAATTCCAGCAATGACAATCATCGTGTATTCCTTGATGTGAACCCCTCCACAGGCGATCTTGATGAGAGGAGGGTCTGCGCAGTAGAAATGATTGATTTCAAAGTTCCCACAGAAGTACAAGCCATAGGTCCACAATGTACATATTAGACTAACAGAAAATCCATAGATATAGGGGACAGAGATGAGTCGAACACACACCGTCCTGGACATCTTGCTACCGTAAAGCAAAGGGTTGCAGATGGCCATATAGCGATCAAAGGCCATCACGGCCAAGATGTAGACCTCCACATGGACTAGGGCGATAAAAAAGTAACATTGCACTAGACATCCTGCATAGGAAATGGTTTTGGTCTTGGATAACAAGTTTTCCAGCATCTTTGGCGTGACGTTGGAAGAGAACCAGACGTCTACAAAAGACAGATGACTTAAGAAAAAGTACATGGGACTCTGAAGCTGGGGACTGACGGAAATCAATATGATCATACCAATGTTCCCTAACAGAGTGATTGCGTAAACTACCAGGAACACCGTGAAAAAGAGAACTTGGAGTTCCTGACGACTGGTCAGTCCTAGAAGAATAAATTCAGTCACATCCGTGAAATTAGGCATGACTTTCTTACGTACCAACTTTGCATTTCCTAGAGAGATGGTTAAAGATAAACAAGTGTGATCCTTTTGTTCCTTTAACTTTTGAGTCATCTATTATTAACCCACACCATGCAAATATCAATGCAGAGTTTGCACAGTATACAGACCTAGTCATGCAGTGGAAGAATTAACTCAACGGAGGGAGGAATTACTGGCCTTGTCTGAGATTTTTGGTTTGACTTCCTGCATCACCTGTACCAGAGAGTGCACTATGATGCTCTCTCTGTCTCATAGATATTAAATTGTCCCATATATATTAAATTTAAACAATCTTGGAGCCAGATGATGGTGCACCCACTTGAGCACACACACTATAGTGCACAAGGACTCACGTTCAAGCCCCTAGTCCCCACCTGCAAGGGGAAAGCTTTAAGAATGGTGAAGCAGGGAGTTGGGTGGTAGCACAGCAGGTTAAGCACAGGTGGCACAAAGCGCAAAGACCTATATAAGTATCCTAGTTTGAGCCCCTGGCTCCCCACCTGCAGGGGAGTCATTTCACAGGCAGTGAAACAGATCTGCAGGTGTCTATCTTTCTCTCCCCTTCTCTGTCTTCCCCTCCTCTCTCCATTTCTCTCAGTCCTATCCAACAACAACAACATCAATCATAATGATAACAATAAAACAACAAGGGCAACAAAAGGGAATAAATAATAAATATTTTAAAAAGTAAAGCAGATCTGCAGGTGTCTCTCTGTCTCTCTCCTCCCTTCTCGATGTCTCTAGTCAATAATAAATTAATAAATATATTAAAAACAATATTTAAAGCTAAGAAAATGGCATAATCGTAACTATCTCCTTGAATAAATGTTAGAGATATTCATATCAATTTTTACCAGTTTCTTTTCTGAAAAATAAGAAAGTTTACCTACTATGGGTATTTAGTATGGGACTTAGACATTTTGACTCTCCCTTACCTGTAGGGGGACCACTTCATGAGTAGTGAAGCAAGTCTGTAGGTGTCTATCTTTCTCTCCCCCTCTTCAGCTCCCCTCTCTGTCTTCCCCTCCTCTCTCCATTTCTCTCTGTCCTATCCAACAACGACAACATCAGTAACAACAACAACAATAAAACAATAAAGAAAACAAAAGGGAATAAATAAATAAATATTTTTAAAAATTAAAAAAAGGGCCAGGCTGTGGCTCACCTGGTTGAGTGCACACATTACAGTGTGCAAGGACCTAGGTTAGAATCCCTGGTCCCCACCTGTAGGGGGAGAGCTTCAGAAGCCATGAAGCAGGTCTACAGGTGTCTCTCTCTCCCTCTTTATCTCCCCCATCC
This sequence comes from Erinaceus europaeus, assembly GCF_950295315.1. Lineage (NCBI taxonomy): Eukaryota > Metazoa > Chordata > Mammalia > Eulipotyphla > Erinaceidae > Erinaceus > Erinaceus europaeus. The sequence continues at coordinate 6,276,359 of NC_080178.1, forward strand.
CTCTTGATCTCTGGATATCTCTATCCAATAAATAAAGATAATAAAAAATTTTAAAAATAATAGTGACAACATCCTTGATGGACTAGAAGGACTTTGATTGACTACGGAATTCCATGGAACCACTGGTCAGTCCACACATATAGGATCAGATGCCCCTATGACTTTTGGGAAAGAACTAATTAATTTCTGCACATTATATATCAAAAGCAACTCAAATGGCAAAAGATATAGATTGCAAAAAAACTTAATTTTATTACCCCTTTGAGAATTCCTATGAATAAAAATAAAAAGATCAAGTTAATAGATCAATTATTTCCAGTGACACAATTCTCCCCTAATTTCATCCACACATATTTTCATAAAATCTGTGAAAATCGGTATTCATTGTAGACAAGAGTGAGAGGATAGAAAAACATAGAATATTTCTGTGAATCTTCATTGTAATAATTACAGACATTTCCTATTTCTAGCTATGGAATAAAAACATGAACATAAATATATATACATATATATATATATATATATCCAGTAGTATAATTACACACACAAACACACACACACACACACACACAAACACTCATACTGTGATAACAAATATGTGTACAGTTATGGTATTTGTATCTTTTTCAAAGTAGGAAGAAAATGATAATAAATGGCTGTGGGAATCTATATTGCAAGGAGTATGAATCTTCAAGCTTACCTTCAGAGAGGAAAGCAACAAATGATAATGTCTCACTATTTAAATAGATTCTGGAATATTGAGAGCATTCTGATCATTCCCCTGAGGTACCATAGGAGTAATTATGAAAGAAATAATGACTAAAACTTGAGAAACATCTCAGGGGTGACCAGAAGCTTAGGTGTGTTAATTAGAAGAATATATCTCTATTAGAGGTCTAGGCCCATCATATCAATGTGGAAATCCCAGGATTCCATGACTAGAGCCCCAAATGATGGGGTGGTCTGGTATTGACCAAAAAGGCCATCCTTAAAGTGCATCAGCCTTTTGCCCTTACCCAGATTTTGTAGACCAGCTTACTTTGTTTGATGAGGTTAGATTTAAAGTGATTGAGAGGAGTGAAGTAGGGGGTAGGAGAGGAAGGTAACTAGGTCTAAGTAGTAAATATTTGAATAGGTCATTTATGATGTCTTCTTTGGGTCTTTCTACTTGCTAAATTTATCAATGTGTCCTGGAACCTCACCTCTCCAAAGCCCTGCTCTACTAGGGAAAGAGAGAAACTGGCTGGAGTTATGAATCAAGCTGTCAATGTCCAGGCTCAGCAGAGAATCAGTTACATAAGCCAGACCTTCTACTTCATGCACTCCATAAAGTATTCTGGGCCATACTCCCAGAGGGATAAAGATTAGGGAATCTTCCAATGGAGAGGATGGGACACAGATAACTCTAGCGGTAGAAATAGTATATAATTATACCCGTTGTCTTACAATCTTGTTAATCATTATTAAACCATCAACAATTTTTTCAAGAGAATATATCTGAAAATAAACTAAGATATCAAAATCTTTGACATAATGGTATTATCTTTTATACCTCCCCAGGGTTCTCCTCTCTTTAACCCACACTTGACAATTTCACAAAAAAATCACTTTGAGGTTGTACTATATGTAACATCTGCCACTCAGACCACTTCTTATTCTAGTAAGCAAGTCAGTTCTGACAGATGATCAATCACACAGCATATATCCTGTGTCTCTCACAGTTGGTTTCAAGGTGGCAGATATTTCAAAGGTAGAGATCACTTGGAAAAACTTGAGGGAAGGAGAAGTAGAATTGGAAGCCATCGGTAGAGTAGCTGATCACAGTAGAAGTTGTCTCCCTGCATTCACACGTTTTGGGGAGTCAAGAGCGTAAACTTTGAGATCAGATCATAAAAATTGGCTTGGAATAGAGAGAGATACCCACCAGGTATATGCCCGGTGCTACCTATGACCCCGGATTGAGTTTCAGCTCTGCATGGGAAGTGCAACAGAACGAACAGTTGGACAGCAGGTCTCAGGAGCTACCTCTAATATTCCTCTCTCTCTCTCTCCCCCCATGTGTCTCTTGTATCTTAATATAAAGTCTTCTAGGGTAGCATAGCCATTCATTTGTAAAGGCTCCCGCTCTGCAATTTTCAACTAAAGTATTTGTTTTCACAACAGACCGTAATCTGATTTTAATATCACAGTGATCTGATTTTAATTAAATATTGAAGTGACTTTGTTTTCTGCCATATAGGTTTCAGGGGCACAACATTGGATTTCAGTGTCTGTATAACTCACATTGTAATCCACTGTCATGCAGTTGAATTCTTTCACATCTTTGCTCTACACCCCGAACCTACTGTCAATCCAAGTTTCAGAATGAAATGTTTTTTTTTCCTTTGCTTTGTTCTGTTATTTTCCACACATGGATTCTTTAAGTCGTTTATGTATGTATGTATATTATGTATGTTTGTACATGATAGCAGTGGACAGATCTTGAGAAGGGGGGGATGGAGAGGGAGAGAAAAAGAGGCACTTGCAGTCCTGCTTCAACACTTGTGACACTTTGTCTCTGCAGGTGGGTGCCAGGGGGTTGAACTCTGGTACTTGCGCATTGTACCATGTGTTCTCTTGGCTACACCATTGTTTGGTCCCCACATATGAGTTAAGTCTCATGTTATGTGACTTTCTCTGTCTAATTTAGTTCACTTATAATAAATTCCTCAAAGTCCACCCATGTAAGCAATCCAAATAACTTTAAAGTCTGTCTATGGTGTGTGTGTGTGTGTGTGTGTGTGTGTGTGTGTGTTAATAAATTTATTTGTATTTCTGGTTCCCCTTGAGGAGAACAAATATTCATAATTGAATGAATAAAGTTTTCTTAAACATATTAATCTTTGCAGAGTTATATATTTATAAATAAATGTGTAAGTATTAAATTGCACAACTTAAATGTGGGAATCACATTTCCTCAGTTATGAATTCTCCACACAAAACTGAAAGCGTGATAGATTAATCTACGTAAGGATACACAAACTTTAATAAAGTCCAAGTCCAAGTTTCAAAGTTGTTGCTTCATATTTGTGTCATGAAATATGGCACAAGAATGATAACAAATTAAGCTTGTGTCATGTTTAAATGTATTCTTCGCTATATTTCTTTTTTCAGAGGCAGAAGCAACACCAGAGAGAAAGAGAGAGCGAGGGAGAAAGAGAGAGAGAGGGAGAGGGAGAAAGAGAGAGAGACAGAGAGAGACAGAGAGAGAGAGAAGATACCATAATAGCAAAGCTTGCTTCAGTGTTGTGGGCATGGAAGGGGTTATATCAGAGGGTCATACACAAGACAGGTGAGTGGTCTATCTTGCCATCTCTATATTAGTTTGGTGTGGCCATCCATTGTAATAGCAAACAGACTACTCTAAATAACTTATTTTATTAAAAAATATTTTAAAAGATGTCAATACTGTATTGTAGCCATAGATGATAGATAACACAAAAAATGCAAATAGACATAGGGAATCAATGCAATTTATTAAGTGAAACCTGGAGAAAATGGAGTTCAAAAAAATAGCCCCCTCAAACATCTGTTCTAAACACTTTGCTAGGACACTTGAGATGTGACAGCCTGGTCACGAAAAACTTGACATTGAAAAGTGGTAGTTCCTAAAATCTGCAAAAGAAGGACACTTGGCACGCCATTCTTAAATATGAAGACAAATAAACAAGGTGGGATAAATGGAATCTTTATATTTACATGACGATTTAAATAAAGTGCTGCTATTTCCAAAGTGGTCTCTGAACACACCCTCTCTACTGACTGAAAGAAACACTTAAGGAGCTTCATCACCATTAGTGAGGCGAAAACCTTTAAGTCATCATACTAGAAAATTTAATAAAGCATGTGCTTATTTAATTTGTAATAAATTGCTTTAAAAAATATTTATGTTATTTATTTATTCCCTTTTGTTGCCCTTGTTGTTTTATTGTTGTAGTTATTATTGTTGTTGGATAGGACAGAGAGAAATGGAGAGAGGAGGGGAAGACAGAGATGGGGAGAGAAAGATAGACACCTGCAGACCTGCTTCACCGCCTGTGAAGTGACTCCCCTGCAGGTGGGGAGCTGGGGCTTGAACCGGGATCCTTATGCCAGTCCTTATGCTTTGCGCCACCTGTGCTTAACCCACTGCGCTACAGCCCGACTCCCAATAAATTGCTTTCTAAATGGAAAAATCAATAGGTACTCCCTGGGCTCATTAATTTTGGGACCGGGTGGTGGTACACCTGTTTGAAGGCACATGGTGCAATGCAGAAGGACCCAGGTTCAAGCCCCTAGTCTCTACCTGTAGGAAGAAAGCTTTGCAAATAGTGAAGCAAGGCTGCATATATCTCTTTGTCTCTCTCTTTATCTCTATCTCCCTCTTCCCTTTCAATTTCAGGCTGTCTCTCTCCAATAAATAACAGCAATAACAATAAATAAATAAATAAACTTACTGATTTCATCTTAAAATATGGAAACAATTTTTATTCTCATTCAATATTTGCGCAATTTCATTAAGAATATCTGTGGATTTTAGTTGACATGACCATTTTAATTAATACATGTACGACTTTTTATTTAATACGCTACCTTTTCATCTCCACTGATGTCTTTTAATAAACAAAATTTTAGCTTTTGAAAGAAAAAAAAAGCTTAGCAGTGCTCTAAACAATAATAACGAGCTATGAAACATTAGCATTGTGAAACATATTTTTTTTAATTTATTTCATTTTAGTTATCCATGTTCTGTGGAGCACTTTTCTCATAGCTTCTTTCACATCCTTGTTCCTGAGGCTGTAGATCATAGGATTAAGCATAGGAATTACTGTGGTATAAAACACAGCCACCATTTTCCCCTGTTCCACAGACTCCTCAGTGGGACGCCTAAGATACATGAATATCAAAGTTCCGTAAAAGATGATGACAGCCATGAGATGGGACCCACAGGTGGAAAAGGCTTTCCGCCTCCCTTCAGCTGAACGCATCCTCAGAATGGCAATGAGGATGAACAGATAAGAGATGATAATTACAGTCAGAGACTATGTAAAGTTGATGCCTGCCAGAATGATCATTGTATATTCTTTTACAAAAGTCCCTGCACAAGCCATTTTAATGAGAGGTGGGTCTGCACAGTAGAAGTGGTTGATCTCGATATTCCCACAGAAGTATAAGCCGTAAGTCCATAATGTGGCCGCCAGGCTAGTCAGAAAGCCATATACGTAAGGGAAAGAGATCAGCCGAATGCAGACAGTCCTTGACATCCTGCTTCCGTAGAGCAGAGGGCTCCCAATGGCCACGTATCTATCAAAGGCCATCACAGCAAGAATGAAAATCTCTACGTGGACGAGGGCAATGAAGAAAAAACATTGTACTAGACAACCAGCGTAAGAAATCGTTTTGGTCTCAGACAACAGGTTTTCCAACATCTTAGGGGTAACGTTGGAAGAGAACCAGATATCCACAAATGAAAGGTGACTGAGGAAGAAGTACATGGGACTGTTAAGCTGTGGACTCACCCTAATTAACATGATCATGCCCGTATTACCCACCATGGTGCCAAGGTAGACCAGAAGAAAAATCACAAAGAAAAGAACTCGCCATTCCCGATGACTGGTTAGTCCCAAAAGAATAAACTCTTTCACATCAGTGAAATTGAGCATTTTGTCCATTCCAAGTCAATATTTCCTATAGATTTCTGTGGTAGCTAAAAAAAAAAAAAAGAAAAAAAATACATTCTCAATCATACATATAATAATTAGTTGATCCATGTAGCTATTCATTCTCTCTTTTAAAAAATATTTATTTATTTATTCCCTTTTGCTGGGCTTGTTGATTTATTGTTGTAGCTATTACAATTGTTGTTGTTGTTATTGATATAGTCATTGTTGGATAGGACAGAGAGAAATGGAGAGAGGAGGGGAAAACAGAAAGAAGGAGAGAAAGACAGTCACCTGTAGACCTGCTTTACCGCTTGTGAATCGATTCCCCTACAGGTGGGGAGCCAGGGCTTGAAACGGGATCCTTACACAGGTCCTTGCGCTTCGCGCCACCTGCACTTAACCCACTGCACTACCGCCAGACTCCTATATTCATTCTCTTTCATTGCTTCCTTTATGAAGAGTCTAGGACTACGTTTTGCCATTCATTTTAGCAAATCTTTCTTAAACACTTACTATGCAACCTAACAGACTCTGAATATTCATTATTGAGATGAGTAGTACATAATATATCTGAATATACATAGAATGCAATATTAAATATATAAATACAAATGCAGTGCTAATATATACAAATTCAAATGGATTACATAAAAATTATGCAAAATGTGATTGAAACAGAGTAACACTGACTGCTGCAATTAGTCAAGTTAACAAGACATCTCTTTATATTTCATGTATTTATTTATTTATTTATTTATTTTCCTCCAGGGTTATTGCTGGGGCTCAGTGCCTGTACTACGAATCCACTGCGCCTGGAGGCTATTTTCCCCCTTTGTTGACATTGTTGTTTATTGTTGTTATTGTTGTTGTCGTTGTTGGATAGGACAGAGAAAAATTGAGAGAGGAGAGGAAGACAAAGAGAAAGAACGAAAGACAGAAACCTGCAAACCTGCTTCAGTGCCTGTGAAGTGACCCCCCTGCAGGTGGGAAGCCAGGGGCTTGACCTGGGATCCTTTATGCCAGTCCTTGCGCTTTGTGTCATGTGTGCTTAACCCGCCGTGTATCACCCAACCCCCAACAATACAACTTTTAAACATTTTTTTGTCCCCAATATTGACATGATTTGTAGGTTCATTATATTAAAGATGGTCATTAATTTACAGAAGGATAAGTTTTTTCTTACCATAACTAACAATAATTTTACCATATCCTTTTTCATTCTAAAAATATTCTTCATAATTAGAAATGAATTAATTTATCAATCCATGACTTCAGATAAAATCACTTGCAATCTAATCTCAGTCTCAGTCATTTAAATTCAACATGAGCAAACCAATCGCAGTAGACATCAATGTCAAGTATGTAAGGATAAACCACTTATCCTCATTCGTATATTATGCACGTCATTATTAAATCACTAATAAAAATGAAAAAAGGAAGAAGGGAAAAAACAGATTACAGATAAACTGCACACAAAACAGCACACAAGTTTTACATGTACTAACTTTTGAGAAAAATCAACTCACTAAACAAGAGATTGATTATGAACTTTTTTTTTCAATTTTGCTTGGCCTTAAAATTTTCTTTTTTTTATTATTGTTGTAGTTATTATTGTTGTTGTTACCAATGTCGTCATCATTGTTAGATAGGAAAGAGAGAAATGGAGAGAGGAGGGAAAGACGGGGGAGAGAAATATAGTCACCTGCAGACCTGCTTCACCGCATGTGAAGCGACTCCCCTGCAGGGGGGAGCCAGGGACTCGAACCACGATCCTTATTAACTCCGGTCCTTGAGCTTCTCACCAAGTGCGCTTAATCGGCTGCGCTACTGCCTGACTCCCTACCTTAAATTTTTCTAAATCATCAGGCTGGGGGTAGGAATAGACCTGCCAATGCCCATGTCCAGTGGAGAAGCTATTACAGAAGCCAGAGCTCCCACCTTCTGTACCCCATAAAGATCTTGGGTCCGTGCAGCTAGAGGGCCAATGGAAAGGAAAGGTTTCAAGGGAGGGGATGGGACATGGTGTTCTGATTGTGTGAAATTGTACCCCTCTTATCCTATTGTCTTGTCAATATTGCCATTTTATAAATGAATTTTTTTTAATAAAGGAACTTTTTAAAATAATTTTTTACATTTATTTATTTAGTTTCCCTTTTGTTGCCCTTGTTATTTATCGTTGTTGTTGTTATTGCTGTCATTGTTGTTGGATAGGACAGAGAGAAATGGAGACAGGAGGGGAAGACAGAGAGGGGGAGAGAAAGATAGACACCTGCACACCTGCTTCACTGCCTGTGAAGCGACTCCCCTGCACGTGGGGAGCCAGGGGCTCGAACCGGGATCCTTATACCGATCTTTGTGCTTTGCACCACCTGCGCTTAACCCGCTGAGCTACGCCCGACTCCCATAAGTGAAATTTAAAAAAAAATTCTCTAAGCACATACAGCATTCGTTTCATCATGAAATTTTATGAAAACATATTTACAGAAGTATGCTAAGTACGTACAGTTATGAAATTCACCTCTGGCATGAAAAAAGTCCATTAGTGGTTTATAATAATTAAGTCTCTATAATAGTATTTATCATTGTTCCTCTATTTCTTCTGTGTACAGCAATGCATACAATGTCATATGTGGAATAAAGAGCATTAGTGCTGCTGTTAGTTAATAAAGAAAAGTAAATGCAAATTGAATATTTTTCTATGAAAAATAGAGAGGTTTTTCACACCAACCTGAGAACAAAGATCGATATGTCCAGTAAAGGTGCTGAATTGAAAACTGCATGGTATTTGAAGGACAGTTAGCAATTAACCCAGCAGAAGTGAAACTGGAAATCCACTAGAGACATTTCCCTTCAGTCTATGCCTTCAAAGAAAAAACACCAGTAAATGTTTGCCCTGGAAACGACCCTTGAGGAATTCTGTCTCTAGAGAAAAAAAGTTTGTAATAACAGATTCCATGGCTTTATTTTTGCTGGTTCTTAAATTGTTTCTGTAAACACTCTGTTGTGAGTCAGATACCTAAATGTCTTGATTTGCATCATTCTAAACTCAAACTGTGTGACACAAAACTATCAATATGTTACCTGTACCTGTGTTCTGCCTTCATGTTTTTGACCATATAATTTCCCCAGTGAAAGGCAAAACAAGGTTAAATTAAAATTATAGTACCTCAAAGCATGATAAATTCTCTTTTCCCCCTTAATAATTATTTTTCCATAGGAGTATACATTTTTCTTTTTAAAACATATAGTGATTTGTAAGACTATAGGATAATATAAAATATAGATTAACATTATTCCCACCACAATAAATCCGTGTCCCGACACTCATTCCCCTACAAAGGAGCTTAAATTCTACCCCACCACAGAATGCAGAGTCTTTTACATTCCTGAGCTACTCCAAACCCAGTCCAATCTGTCTTAACTTGCTCATCTCTTAAGCAAGAGAAAACAGGAAGCTTAAGTGTAATAATCATCCTGTAAGAATATCGATGAAGTAAGTACTTGACATCTTCAGTCAGACATATTGCTAAATTTAGTAAATACTAGTGAAGTCATAGGCCCCTTGGAATACACCTAAAATAGACTTCCTAGTTTCTTCCAACATGAAGACCCCAAATATCATTTGCTATATTCTTACCTCTAGGTTCCTGTTTATTAGACAAATTGCTCTGCTTAATGTTTTTCAGCCATCAAGTTGCAGATGCTACTATAACACCAACCTGACTTCCCTGGAAAAAGACCTCACCAATGTGTCCTAGAGTCCACCTCCCCAGAGCCCTGCCCCACAAGGGAAAGAGAGAGACAGACTGGGAGTATGGATCGACCTGTCAACTCCCATGTTCATCAGGGAAGCAATTACAAAAGCCAGACCTTCCACTTTCTGCATCCCAAAAAGAATTTTGACCCTTACTGCCAGAGGGTAAAGGAATAAGGAAGCTTCCAATGGAGAGGATAGTATGTGGGAATTGTGTGGAATTATACCCCTCTTATCCTATGGTCTTATCAATCATTATTAAGTCACTGATAAATAATAATCAAAAGAACACACTATCTTATGCAGGAGAATCAAGGTTCAATCCTCAGCATAATATGAAAGCACAGTACACAGCCCCAAAGTAAATACGAGGAACATGGATCTTTGTTGTGGTATCTTTCTGTCTCTCTTGTTCGTTTCTTTCCTCCCTTCTCCTCCTCCTCCTCCTCCTCCTCCTCCTTCTCCTTCTTCATCAGAGGAGAGCATGGATGCAGTCCCCCACTACCACAAATTACACATACAAGTTTCCCATATTTGGGGAAATCACAGGGGTCAGCACATCTGGAATGTGATGGATAAGCTGCGCCCTGGGAAAACCACCCTAGTGATCATGGTACCTCCCCTGTCAGGTAAGTCTCTCTCTCTCATTCTTTATTTCTCTATATATGAAATTAAAAGGGGGGAACAATAAGTCTACCTGGAAAGGTGGAATTGTGCTACCCAGGCAGGGAAAAAATCCATTTTTATTTTTGTCTCTCTCTGTAACACACGTTACAATAGTTTTCCGGATGCTTTGATAAACTCAGCTTGTGAGGTGAATTTCTGGATCACCTGTCTTTGCCTATTAAGTGCATAATATGCAGTAGTGCAACATTAATATTGGCTGACTAGAATTATAACAGCGTTAGCCTAAAAAAAAGACACTCAGCTGACATTTTAAATAAATGATTATAGATACCTGAAGATTATATTCCACTTACTCTTAACCATAGCAACTGACGTATATGAAAATTATCCCTGTACTAGCAAAATTGCTTTCAAGTGAAAGACATTTAGATGATCTGGTTTTGTTGAATTTATATTACTTTGACAGAAAGGTTATAAAGATATCTGAACTGTTAAAATCCTATTCCATTAACTTTTTTATTAGAAATTTAATAATAACCGATAAGATTGTGGGATAAGAAGGGTACAATCAGTTCCCATCACCAGAGTTCTGTATATTCCTCTGGGAGTATGGACCAAAGATCTTTATGGGAAGCTTAAGGTGGGAGGTCTGGCTTCTGTAATTGCTTCTCTGTTAGACATGGGCATTGGCAGAGGAATCCGTACCCCCAGTCTGTTTCTGTATTTCCTTAATGGGCAGGGTTCTGGAGAAGTGAGGTTACAGGACACATTGGTGAGGTCATCTGCCCAGGAAAGTCAGGCTGGCATCATGATAGCATCTGCAACTTGGTGGCTGGAAAGCATTACGATATAAAGCAGAACAAATAATTTCATTAAAGCAAGACTGCAGGTGAAAGGAAACATCATCCATCTTATTCTGTGCTTAAACCCACATTCCTTCTGCTAGGTGCTTTTTCTCTCACCTTATAATAATTAAAGGTTGGGGTAGATAGCATAGTGATTATGCAAAGAGACTTTCCTGCCTGAGGCTCTAAAGTCCTATATTCAATCAGCTGCACCACCATAAACCAGAGCTGATCAGCGCTCTGGTTTAAAAAAATGTGCTGGGTGGTGATGCACCTGGTTGAGTACATACATTACAGTGCAGAAGGACCCAGGTTTGAGTCCCTGGTCCCCACTTTGCAGGGGGAAATCTTTGTGAGTTGTGCTGCAGGTGTCTCCCTATCTCCCCCTTTCCCTGTCTATTTCTGACTGTCTCTATACAATAAATAAAGATATCAACAAAATAAATAATAATAATAATAACTCAGAAAGTGATTCTAAAGACTGGAGCATCTAACATTTAGAGGTTAGGAACCAGGCTTCTAGAAACAGCCATGCAACCCAATTGTAACTTTTTCATGGTTTCCTGGATTTGTAATTCCTCACACCTTATGGTTTTCAATTCATTAAAATTTGTGAAATTGTATGAAAACTTTAGGACAAGGGATTGTGAGAGTCATGTGTCACTGAGAATCACAAGTCATCTCTTCTGTCAAAGAGTATAATTGTACATTTGCTTTTATTTCTAAAACATTTTAAGAGACAGTATCAATCTACAGAGAAGATAGAGAAGAGAGGCCACATTCACTCTTCATCAACATTAGCAAAATTAACATATTTTATTACTGATTCACAACAGTAAATTATTTAAATATGTTCTAACTGGGAGAAGTCATATTAGAATCAAGGGCTGAGATGATGAAGGAGCTGGCTAAGAAGGACTAGGAGTGAATCATTTACTGCACATGAATGAAAGTCAATGCTGATATATAAAAGCAACAAAATCAAAACATTATAGATGGTAACACGGCTTCTGTAAAATAACAGATGAATGGTCTTTCATTTAAAGAAAACATCTGAAAAAAGTCTATGTACCATTGATTTGTTTTTGTTTTAGTCTTCCTTCGAATTGGGTTGAATCATCAAAGATGTCCTTGAAGTTTAGATGGGAAAGTATTTTACCAATGTTTTCACCCAAATATTTGACAGTTTCTGGTATAACATCCAGGTCCTTGATCCATCTGGAGTTGACTTTACTTTCTGGTGAGATAAAGTGGTTCTGTTTCATTCTTTTGCATGTTTCAACACAGTTTTCCCAGCACCATTTATTAAAGAGAGTTTCCTTTCTCCATTTAATCCTTTGGGCCCCCTTATCAAAGATTAGATGTCCATAGGTGTGGGTATTTAGTTCTGGGCTTTCTATTCTGTTCCACTGGTCTGTGTGCCTATTTTTGTTCCAGTACCATGCTGTTTTGATGATGATGGCTTTATAATATAGTTTGAGATCTGGGAGTGTGATGCCTCCATTTCTGTTTCTTTCCCTCATGATTGTTTTGGCAATGTTAGGGGTTTTCTGGTTTCAGATAAATGATTGTAGTTTTTGTTCTATACTCTTAAAGAAGCTTGGTGGTGCAAAGCACAAGGACTGGCATAAGGATCCCAGTTCAAGCCCCAGCTCCCCACCTGCAGGGGAGTTGCTTCACAGGTGGTGAAGCAGGTTTGCAGGTGTCTATCTTTCTCTCCCCTTCTCTGTCTTCCCCTCCTCTCTCCATTTCTCTCTGTCCTATCCAACAATGATGACATCAATAACAACAATAATAATAATAACTACAACACTAAAACAACGAGGGCAACAAAAGGGAATAAATAATAAATATTTTTAAAAAAAGATTTGTGTATACCTATGGTCATAGCAGCACAATTTGTAATAGCAAAACATATATATATATATATATATATATATATATATATATATGTTATTGAAATGTTGAATTTACCTTCTTCACCCCATCCTGGATGGAGCTTGAAGAAATCATGCTAAGTGTGATAAGTCAGAAACAGAGGGATGAGTATGGGATGATCTCACTCATAGACAGAAGTTGAAAAACAAGATCAGAAGGGAAAACACAAAGCAGAACCTGGACTGGAGTTGGTGTATTGCACCAAAGGAAAAGACTTTGGTGTGGGGGTTGGGGGTGGGGGTTCTGGTCCTGTAACGTGATGGCAGAGGAGGACCTAGTAGGGGTTGAATTGTTACTCTGAAAACTGTGAAATGTTATGCATGTACAAACTATTGTATTTTACTGTCAATTTTAAACCATTAACCCCCAAATAAAGAGATTAAAAAAAGAAAAGTTCATAACCCCCAAAAAAAACATTTGAAAAAAGTTTATATATCTACTGCTACCATATTTTGCCAATGTATAGAAAACATTTTTTTATAAATTTGTGATTCCTAAATAGTCAATGTATGTAGAAATAGTGTATCTGAAGATAATTTTAAGAATGCTTCAAGTGCCAAGCTTGTGCACTGTAACAGGTGTAGCAATGCCTGGCCCCCAATACTACAACATGTATGCTTGACAAAATCCAAAGGTAAAAATATTTAAAGACTCGGAACCAAGCTGTGGCCTAACTGCTTAAGTGCACACCTTACAGTGCAGAAGGACCCAAGTTCAAGCGTCTGGTTTTCACCTGTAGGGGAAAAGCTTCATGAGTGGTGAAGCTGGGTTGCCGGTACTTCTCTGTCTCTCTCCCTCTATCTCTTCCCCATCTCAATTTCTCTCTGTCTCTATCCAAAATAAAAAATAAATACATAAAATATTGTACAAATCTCTAAAAAAAAGGTTTAATGACTCAATAATAAAAGAAAGCCTTGAAACCAGTGAAAATAAAATGAAAATTAAATCTCAGATTTTCAGAATGTGTATAGAAATAAAAGGCAATGGGCTATAACTGAAACATCTCTACCAATGTGAAAGATCTAAGCATTCCTGGGAAGAGAAATGGTTAATATAGAATTATTAAAATGGATCAGGGGAAGCAAAGCAGGGCATCATAAAAGTGGCATTCTAGGGTAATAATAAGAGCTTTCCCTATTTCCCCACTCCTTGTTGCCCTAGGGCCTTTTTCAATGCCTCTTTGACATCCTTGTTCCGGAGTCCATAGATCATGGGGTTCAGCATAGGAATCACTGTGGTGTAAAACACAGCCACCATTTTGCCCTGCTCCACAGACTCCTCTGTGGGGCGTCTCATATGCATGCAGAAGAGGGTCCCATAGAAGATAGTGACCACTGTCAAATGGGAGCCACAGGTGGAAAAAGCTTTCCTTCTCCCTTCCGCAGAACGGCTTCTGATGATGGCCCCAAGGATGAACATATAGGAGGTGAGGATGATCAGGAGGGACTGGACATTGCTGTATCCAGCTACGATGTACATGGACAACTCTTTGCTGTAGGTGTCAGAGCAGGCCAGTTTGATCAGGGGAGGGTCAGCACAATAGAAGTGGTTGATTTCATTGGCACCACAGAAGGAGAGGTTGTAGGTCCTCCAGGTTTCCATCACGCTGAGGCTGAAGCCATAGACATAAGGGACGATGACCAGGTGCACACAGACACTCCTGGACATCTTGCTGCTGTAGAGCAGGGGATTGCAGATGGCCACGTAGCGGTCATAGGCCATGACGGCCAGCATGCAGTGCTCGGTCAGCACCACAGCGATCACGATGTAGCACTGCACCAAGCAGCCCGCATAGGAGATGGTCTTCTTCTCTGATAAGAAATTCTCCAGCATCTTGGGAGTGACATTGGTGGAAAAGCAGAGATCCAGAACAGACAAGCTAGAGAGGAAGAAGTACATGGGTGTGTGCAGCCGAGGGTCAATTTTGATGAGCACGATCATGCCGAGGTTTCCTACCACGGTGATGACGTAGACCCCGAGGAACAGCACAAAGAAAGCCACTCTCAGTTCTGGACGGCTTGTCAGCCCCAAGAGGATAAATTCTGTTACTTCAGTGTAGTTTCTTCTGGACATGTCTTTTTCTCATAGGTGGGACACTGGTCTTATTATCTAAAGAGATATATATTTTTTAATTACTGAAACACTGACAACATTTTATACTGTATTGTGTATTGTGCAAATTTCCCAAAGATAACATATTATTGAATACTTACATAATTAGATATGAATAGGTATACCTGAACGTAAGCTTAAATTTTTCTTCAACTAGTTGTTTTCATTCAGTAATATTTATAATCGCACTGTGTAATTCCGTTGGAAATTATGAACTAAATTATAATCCATTCCAATATTTTGAGAATGTCTGTAAAAAAAAAGATAACTTGAAAATGATTATAAAATGGGTAGCAGATATCAATGAAACAAATATATAAATTCCTAGATCTCCTATTTACATGTATCAATAAAGACCAATGTTGATTAGACCTTGAAGATGACATTGAATATGTTTTCCATTTGAGCACTGAGGAACCTTACCAAGTATAATTTGAAAACAAGACAAAAAAATCCATTTAATTTTTGTATGTGATATCTGTGACATGCAGATATCTAATAAATTACATATGGAAACTCATGTTTGTATGGGATCTACAACTTGTATGTATGACAAAGCCAAAAGTTTTTAAACTTTGAGTTGGGGCTCAAACCCAGGTCCTTCTCAGGGTAACCAGTGTGTTTAGCCAGATGGGTCACTGCCTGGCCCCCAGTTCTACATTCATGCATGAAGAATCTAAAAGTAAAATAGAAAGACTCAATAATAAAAGACATCCTTGAAATCAGTGAAATGAAATAATATGAAAATTAAATCTTAGATTTTCAGAGTATATGTAGAAATAAAGTGCAAATAGATACAACTAAAACTGATCTCTAAGTGTTCAGAACAAAGCATTCCTGGAAGTAGAAATATTTACTTCATTGAGAAGATAAACAATTTATGATATTTTATGCACTTATATCATAAAAATGCAAAATGCAATGTTGCAGTATCCTTGTTAGTTTAAAAGCCACCAGTGATGCATTTATAACTATACACAGAAATTAACCAGGTGTCGATTTATAATGATAAACGTGTTAAATATATAACATTGTAATGACATGCTGATCCAAAAAATAAATTTAAAATAAATATCAGCTGTCGACTATAAAGTAGTCTTAGCTAAATTTAGATGATGTCCATTCAATGTAAATTTTATGACGTCTGTAACTAAATTGGAAGCTGGTAAACTATCATTTAAAATATTGCCTACCCCCAATAACAGAGGTTAGCTAGGCTCTGATGTTTCACTGTACATCTCTCTTTGTACCTCTCTCATTAAAATTAAATACTAAAAATATTATATATCCTAATAGTTTAGAGTATGCCAATATAAATTCATATACCATATGAAAATATCTAGAATCATATTAATACTTAGAATAAAATTATAACTTTTAAAAAATATTTATTTATTCCCTTTTTTTAGCCCTTGTTTTATTGTTGTTGATATCGTCATTGTCGGATAGGATAGAGAGAAATGGGAGAAAGGAGGGAAGGATAGAAAAGGGGAGAGAAAGATAGACACCTGCAGATCTGCTTCACTGCTTGTGAAGCAACTCCCCTGCAGGTGGGGAGCCAGGGGCTCGAACCAGGATCCTTATGCCAGTCCTTGCGTTCACGTCATGTGCGTTTAACTTGCTGCGCTACCGCCGGACTCCCAACTGTAACTTTTATACAGAGTATTTAAAAGATCTTCTTTCAGGGAAGAATATATAGAGTAGTTTACAAAGACAGCCATGAACTCATGTGTCTAAGGTAACATCAAAATATATTTTCAAGCTTCTAAACAGAAACAACACACACAACACATGAAGAATTTTTCTTTCCATAATGTAAACAAACAAAAGAAAATTAGCTGTCCATTGCGATGAAGGCTCCAGAACCTCTGTAAATTGCACCACAGTCACTTAAGTTGTGAAGAGACAGAGACAAGAGACAAGGGCCATGTGGTGGTGGGTCTGGTTGAATGTATATGTTACGCTGTGCAAGGACACAGGTTCCAGCCCCCACCCCCACCTGCAAGGGAATAGCTTTGCAAGTGGTGAAGCAAGGTTGCAAGTGTTCCTCTTCCTCTCTCCCTCTCTATCACCCCCTTCCCTCTTGATTTCTGGATGTCTCTATCCAATACATAAAGATATCTAGAGGGTCAGAGACATTTAGTGTCAAGTAAGATCCATTAACATATTTGGGGAGATGTGAAAGTGAACCCCTGTGATGAGAGGATCTTATAAAATAGTATATCCTCAGTAAAATAAAAATACACAGAACTTAGATAAAAAAGAATGCTACAGAAGAAAATATTTTTAATGGGGAGTCCTCAGAAAATCTTACTAATTTAGCTCACCAAGTTCAGAGCCTGACCGCTACAATTTGCATTGAATCCTCAAAGACTTATCTGAAAGATCTTAAAACTGAATGATGATTCTTAATTATACTAATGAGAAATCCTAACTTCCCAATAATGTGGTCACAGCACACAGCTCAGAATATTAAAATTTAGGATACCTAACTATTAAAGCTAGGGAGAAATAGGAGCAAAGGTCTAGGGTTGTGCTATAGCAATTCAATCAGTAAGAAGGACATTGAGTATTCTCTTTACATAACACTCTACCTGTGCCAGGGAATGGTCTTTCTATTCCTAATCTAGGCTAACTTTCTCTTTAAGAAACTGAAATGTTACAGGGGCCAGGCAATGGCACAAGTGGTTGAGTGCACACATTAGAGTGCTCAAGCACCAGCTTCAGGCACCTGATCTCCACCTGCAGGAGTGTTGGTATGCATGAGACCCCTTCTGTTTCATTTGGTTTAAATCCCCCCTGCTTAACACTATTCTATTTACATAACCACTGTTAACAAGTTCCACCCTCCCTCCAGGGCATTTGTGGTTCAGTGATAGGATTCTCGCCTGCTCTGCCCCCTCTTTGTCACACTCTGATTTTCACCAGTCACTTTTCTCTCCACCCTCTCTATGTCACATCCTGTTTCCACCCTACTTGGCAAGTATATATAAAGACAGCATTGTGAGTTTTACAGTACTGTACTTTGAGTTTAGCTTAGCTCGTCTTAGATTGTGCTGCGTCCTGCATGAATAAAGAGATACTGCGTACAACCCAGCCATGAGTCCCTGGTCGTCTGTTACCCGCCCGTGAAGCCAGCCCGGCAAAAACGACATAACCCGTCAAAAACAACACAGGAGAATGGCTTCACAAATGGTGAAGCAGAGCTACAGGTGTCTCTCTGTCTCTCTCCCACTCTATTTTCCCCTCTTCTCTTAATTTCTCTCTTCCTTTACCCAATGATATAAATAAAACTACTCTTTAATTTTTATTACTTATTTTCCATTTTATTGCCCATTTTTAATGTTGTAGCTATTGTTGTTATTGATGTTGTCGTTGTTGGATAGAACAGAGAGAAATCGAGAGAAGAGGAGAAGACGGAGAGGGGGAGAAAAAGACACCTGAAGACCTGCTTCACCGCCTGTGAAGCGACTCCCCTGCAGATGAGGAGTCAGGGCTTGAACTGGGATCCTTATGCCGGTCCTTGTGCTTCTCCCCCTGAGCACTTAGCCCGCTG
Organism: Erinaceus europaeus; assembly: GCF_950295315.1. Taxonomy (NCBI): domain Eukaryota; kingdom Metazoa; phylum Chordata; class Mammalia; order Eulipotyphla; family Erinaceidae; genus Erinaceus; species Erinaceus europaeus. The sequence continues at coordinate 6,294,872 of NC_080178.1, forward strand.
AGCTACCGCCTGACCCCCAATAAAAATAATTTTAAAAAAGAGAATCTAAATAGTTTTTTCAAGTCACACTGATCATAAATTGCATACCATTTTAGTAGACAAAATGATTGGCAAGCATATTTTCATTAAAGAATGATTGTGTTGCAGCAAACAGAGGCAGCTAATATAAAGACATTGTCCATGGGTGATCTGTCAGACTGTTTAGTGAAGCTCATGAAATGTACCTGTGACTTTGACAATGAGTCTAGTCTCTGCGTAATAAATGTGTTCTGACTAGACAGTGCTATGAATCACCTCCACTTCCTCATGTGAAGTCCTAAACTGAATTTACTACTTCAAGTATTATCAGAAACTTGTATGCGAAGTTTCTTTATCGAAAGCAAAAGCAAATGGGAGGAAGAAAACTAGAAAAATAAATAAAGAAAGAAACAAACAAAACCTTTCCTGGAGTTCAAGTTGGTTCCTAATGATCCAGTTCTTAAAAAGAGACAGTGATTTCGGGAGTTGGGTGGTAGCACAGCAGTTTAAGCACAGATGGCACAAAGCTCAAGGACCAGCATAAGGACAAGGATTCAAGCCCCCAGCTCCCCACCTGCAGGGGAGCCACTTCACAAGCGGTGAAGCAGGTCTACAGGTGTCTCTCCCATTCTCTGTCTTCCCCTCCTCTCTCCCATTTCTCTCTGTCCTATCCAACAAAGACAATATCAATAGCAACAACAATAATAACTACAACAATAAAACAACAAGGGCAACAAAAGGGGATAAATAAAGAAAATTAAAAAAAGAGACAGTGCTCTGAAAAGGAATTAAAACTCTTATAAATAAATTTAAAAAATTAACCCCTTCCTACACATATAGCTTTACCATATAACCCATGGTCACGATGAACAGCTTGTTGGAGCATATGCTTCATTCTCAGAGATATTTTAAGCTATTAATTAGCTAGTAAAGAACTAAATTATTTCTAATTTGGCTTATAGGTTTGGAAATTAGGTCCATTTGAGATGAGGCAAATTTAAAGTTTTTTTTCCTTTATTGGGAGGTTAATGTTTTACAGTTGACAATAAATACAAGTTTGTACATGCATAACATTTCTCAGTTTTCCAGATAACAATGCAACCCCCACTAGGTCCTCTGCCATCATGTTCTAGGTCCAGAACTCTTTTCCCCACCCCCACACACCCGTCTTTTACTTCGGTGCAATACACTAATTCCAGTCCAAGTTCTGTTAAAAGCTTCTTATTTGAAATTAAGCATACTGAATGAAACATCACCTGCAGAGCCATTCTGTGGAGTTCTACCAAAGTGATTAAAGGACAAAGTAAGCATTACAGATCGTTTTCTAGGAAAATTCATTGCTTGTGACTTTCCTCTAAAACTTCCTACTTAGCCACACAATTTTAAAAAGTTTTGAGATCTAGTGACAGGAGTACATTCCATGGTATAAGCTAATATACGAACACATCTTCTCTCCTACCTGTGGAAATAGAAGTGGCTTCTTAATGACCTCAAAGGTCAACTTCTGGTGAGTGCTGGTAGATTTATACCCAGGTTATTGACATCAGCATTGTTCCCAGGAGAAGCCCCAAGTGTTTCAAGATGAAGCAAATAGAAGTGAAATCTCAAGAGAAAACATCCTCACTGAGAGAAATACTAATTAGTAGCAATTCATTTTTTCTTCAAATAAACACATAGGTGTTTTTAATTACCATTCTTGCTTCACTGTGGTTGCAACTCTTAACCCAATATGAGCTTAACAAATTGTCTCAGTTTTCATTTCCCTACAGCCTAGACCAGTCCTTGAAATATTTTGACTATTTAGTCATCTTGCAATCTAACTCCCTCACTCCTTGGTAGATCCTCTCTCTCTCTCTCTCTTTCTCTCTCTCTCTCTTAATACAACAGACAAAAAGCCTTCATCTTACTTGGTTTTAGAAAATTTTGTTTTATACATCAGTTGCTGTCTCGGGGTACAGTTTGGCACTTCCCTAAAATTTGTGCCAGTACAACTCATCCACTAACAAATCGCAACAATTCCTCCACTGCAAAGCTTGGCTATCCCAGCTTTACAAAGCGAATGAGGGAATTTTTCTGTGTAAATCATCACTGAATCTGCAGGCTGCATATCCAACTATTCCTTGAATGTATATTCAGTGAATGAAACGTTTTAATTCATTATCTTCAGACTAAAGTTCTGCAAGAGACATAGAAAACAATCAGTGAGGGGCCTGGTGGTGGCACACCTGGTTGAGCGTACATATTACAATGCTCAGGGATCTGAGTTCAAGCTCCCGGTCCCCTACCTACAGGGGAAAGCTTTGCAAGTGGTGAAGCAGGTCTGCAGGTGCCTACTTTTCTCTCCCCATCTCTGTCTTCTCCTCCTCTCTCTATTTCTCTATGTCCTATCCAACAATGACAACATGAATAACAACAACAATAAAAAACAACAAAAGGGAAAATAAATAAATACAAAAAAGATTTTTTTGAAAAGTGCGCACTGGTTCTACAGCAATGTAATATGGTCAAAAGTTATTACTGTTCCACAACATTGAAGGACTTAGACACACTGTAAATTAGAGAAGCCATTTAGACTCCCAAGTGCGAGGATAATACAGGAAAAGGCCAAGAAGAAGTAGCCTCTTACTTGCCTATGAAAGAACCTCACAGCCAAAAGTGGCATCTAGATAAACTGAATCTAAATATTGTGGAATATTAAATAGCTTCAATGAACTATTAAAACGGCTTTGTCATTTAAATCAAAGATCATATACATGAAAGAAAAAGTTTTAATTAGATAGCCAGCACTACCACATATTAACCTATATACAAACAACCATTCTCTCCTAGAAAGCTTGATTTCTAAATCATGTATTTAGAAAATATGTTAATGAAGGTCATTTTTTTTCTTTATTAGGAGATTAATGGTTTACGGTCAACAGTTAAATACAGTAGTTTGTACATGCATAACATTTCCCAGCTTTCCACATAATAATTCAACCCTCAGTAGGTCCTTCTCTGTCATCCTGTTCCAGGACTTGAACCCTGCTCCTCCACCCCAGAGTCTTTTACTTTGGTGCAATACACCAACTCCAGTCCAAGTTCTGTTCTGTGATTTTTTTACAACTTCTTTTGTTTATTATTAGTAATTAAATGATGATTGACAAGATTGTGTGATAAAAGGATTCCAATCCATACCATTCCCACCACCAGAGCACCATATCCCATCCCCTTCATTGAAAGATTCTTTATTCTTTATCTCTCTGAGTGTATGAACCAAAGATCTTTATTGGAAGCAGAAGGTGGAAGATCTTACTTCTGTAATTGGTTCTCTGGTGGACCTGGGTGCTGGCAGATTGATCTATACTCCCAGATTACTTCTTCCTTTCCCTAGTGGGGAGGGCTATGAAGAGGTGGAATTATGAAGGTAATTTTTACAATGATTTAGGCACATTCTTAATGAGTTCTAACAGTAAGCCTGTAGAAAAATTGTTCTACAAGAACAAAATAGGGAACAATAAAGATTTGGCAAGGATGTGGAGAAAAAGAATGTTTAGTACATTGTTTATGAATATGCAATCTGGTATAGCCCCAATAGAAAGTAATTTGAGGAAGATGTCAACTTGGAAGCTCCAGCTACAATGAGCTCCAAAAAGCAGCAGCTTCTGACATGGGATTCTCTAGATAGGGTAGGATACTGGGGATACTAGGCTGCCTGTAGGAGGATGAGCATGGGCTAGTCAGGGTGACACCAAAATACAGTCCCATAACTCACTCTTGGGCTGACAAATGGAGGACATGGGGACAAAGAAAGAAAACCCTTTGGATTATTTCTGAGCTCACCCCTCCTGGAGGAGAATCAGCCTCCAGGGGCTGGACAGCCACTTCTAGCAGGCTTCCTGCTGAGCTATTTTTCTTTACCAAGATTCCTGTCTCACCAGAGGTGTCATTCCAAGCCTTTTTTGTTTAACTCCTTTTTTTTTTTTTTAATGTGGCTGGAGCTCTGTTTGAGTGGCAAAATACCTGACCAACCAGAGCCTTATCCTCATCCCTGCCTGGGAAAGACTACCTAATAGTTTGTTTGTTTGTTTGTTTGTTTTTGAATACTTCTTACAATTGGCTGTACTTGCTCATGATGCCTACAACCAATCCAGAGCTGTCCAAGCTGCAGACTGACTGTTAGAGTTATTAACTATTTTATTTTATTACTATTATTATATACATGTGTCCCTTTTCCCTCCTACATCTTCAGTTTGAGCAAAATTAACTGTTGCTCTTTCTTCCATTGCTAGGTGACTGGGTGTCCTATCCATTATGAAAAGAACTTGTTTCTCTCTACCTCTTCCTCCCACTCTCCTTTTTTCCTTGTCCTAGATAATTAAAAAAAAAACAACAAAACAACAACTATTACCTTTCATGCTCTTCCTTTTTTTTTTCTTTTTCTTCTTTTTTAATTTTTTTCTTCATTCCTCCTTCTTTTGCTTTCTGAATTCACTGATACTCACTTATGAATTATTTTGGGGAAGAAATCTGACTAAGAGTGGAGTGTGTGTGTGTGTGTGTGTGTGTGTGTGTGTTTTCTCTACATCCCTTTCTCCTCTTTCTATCCCTAGAATTTATAGTGGACAGTAGATTTGCATAATTGTCTATTCTTGCTTTCCCTTTTTTCCTATTTCTTTTTCTTTTGTTTGGTTGCTATTTTTTTCTTGGACTGAGATATTGTTTGGCTAACTGATATTGGTTGAACTACATCAATCCTTGCTTCAGTTACTATTGTTGTAATGTCTGAGTTTGGTGACTGCATTTGTCATAAAGGTCTTTAGTATAGCTTGGCTTGTACTCAAAACATAACAACTGAAGAATGACAGAACAGAAAAATAAGAACCACATCAATAAAAAAAATGATTAGATCTCAAGAGCAAATAAAACTTCTACCACAATGAATCAGGACAGGAGCCCAGAAGAAACTCAAAATCAGTCTGAAGTAACCACAGATAAGAAAAGTATGCAAGCAATAATAAACCTAGTAATCACAGAAATGAAGACAACTGTGGCTATCAGAATTAGATAAACAACAGATGAGACCCTCAAGGAAAATACAAGTTACACTGAGGTAATTAGAGAAACAAAAACTGAAATAGCTGAGCTAAAAGGACAATTAGCATAACTGAAGAAAGAAGCTGGGGGAAGAGAATGCAGATTAACAGAAACAGAAATCAGAATTAGCCAGACAGAGGATGAGCTAGAGAAAACTAAGAAAGTGGTAAAAGAGCTCAAAAAGAGATTGAGAGACCCTGAAAACAACAACAGAGACATATGGGATGATCTCAGAAGAAGTAACATTTGTATAATTGGCCTACCAGAGGAAGAAAGAGAGGAAGGGTAAGTAAATATTCTAAAGGAAATAATGGAAGAAAACTTCTCAGACCTAAACAATGAGACTGACATTAAGATTCAACAGGCCCAGAAAGTCCCAAACAGAATGAACCGAGACCAGAAGACACCAAGACACATCATAGTTATAGTGAAAAAAAGTAAGGATAAAGAAAGGATCCTAGGGAGTTGGGCAGTAGTGCAGCAGGTTAAACACATGTGGCACAAAGCGCAAGAATTGGCAAAGATCCTGGTTTGAGCCCCCAGCTCCCCACCTACAAGGGGAGTCTCTTCAGAAGTGGTGAAGCAGGTCTGCAGGTGTCTTTTTTTCTCTCTGTGTGTCTCCCCTTCCTCTCTCCATTTCTCTCTAGCCTATCCAACAACGAAGACATCAATAACAACAACAATAATAACATAATAACTACAACAATAAAAACCAAGGGCAACAAAAGGGAAAATGAATAATAAATGTAAAAAGAAAAGAAATGATCCTAAATGTTGCAAGAGAAAAACAAAAGTCACATATAGGGGAAAACCCATAAGAATATCTGCAGATATCTCCACTCAAATGCTAAAAGCCAGAAGAGAATGGCAAAATATCTACTGAGCCCTTAATGAAAAAGGGTTTCAATCAAGGATAATATATCCTGCTAGACTTTCATTCAAACTAGATGGAGGCATCAAAACATTCTCAGACAGACAACAGTTAGAGGAGGCAACCATCACCAAGCCTGCCCTGAAAGAGGTTCAAAAAGACCTCTTATAAAAAAGGACATCACTATAATACTTGCTATATGCCAGAGCAAATAAAGAACTGTTGAATAATGGCACTACAATACATTCAATCCATATATATCAATAAATGCCAATGGCTTAAATTCACCCATTAAAAGGAACAGAGTGGGAGGATAGATCAGAAAACACAATCTAACTATATGCTGCTTGCAAGAATCCCATATGATACAACAAGACAAACACAGAGTTAAAGTGAAAGGATGAAAAACTATCATACAGGTTAATAGACCACAAAAAAGGCAGAAAAAGCCATTCTCATCTCTGACTCCATAGACTTTAAATTAAATAAGTAATAAGAGATAGGCAAGGCCATTACATAATGATTAGAGGATCAATCAACCAAGAAGATTTAACAGTTATTAATATCTAAGCACCCAATGAGGAACTGTCTAAATACATCAAACACCTACTGAAATAACTACAAAAATACATCACTAGTAATACAATAATAGTGGGAGACTTGAACACCCTACTCTCATACTTAGATCAATGAAGCAGAGAATCAACAAATAAACAAGAGAATTAAATGAAGAGATGGACAGACTAGACCTCCCGGACATTTTCAGAGTACTTCACTCCAAAAAACTTCCTCAGAGCCCCACCCTACTAGAGAAAGAGGCAGGCTAGGAGTATGGATAGATCTGTCAACACCCATGTTCGACAGAGAAGCAATTACAGAAGCCAGACCTTCCACCTTCTGCATCCCACAGTGATCTTGGATCCACACTTCCAGAGTGTTAAAGAATAGGAAAGCTATCAGGGGAGGGGTTGGGATATGGAGATCTGGTGATGGGAATTGTGTGGAGTTCTACCCCTCTTATCCTATGATTTTTGTCAATGTTTCCTTTTATAACATAAATAAATAAATAAATGAAAATAATAGAGAATTCTTAAATAAAACTGGAAATACCTAATGATCCATCTATTCCAATAGTACATAAAAACACTCTGTTCATAGCTGCATTCTTCACAATGGTGAAAGTATAAAAGCAACACAAATGTTCATTGGTAGTGGACTGGTTATAGATATTGTATCATTTAGGTCAAAATGGATGAAACTAGGAATTTTATGCTAAATGAAATAAGTAAATAGATGAAAGACAATAACAAAATGATTTCATTCATATGAAAAGTATTGTAAACTAAAACAAACTTGTAAAAAAATAATTAGCCTAAGAGGCTAGGTGAGGCCCATCTGGTTAAGTGTATAGGTTACCATACAGAAGTATCCAGTATCAACCCTTCCTCAACACCTGCAAGGGGGGAACTTCAAAGGAGGTAAAAGGGTATGCCAATATACTTCTTTCCCTTTCAATCTCTATCCTCAACTTCTCTCTCAGTTTCTCTATCTCAACACAAGAAATAAAATGATTACTCAGACATTGCGGGTACTACAAATAATTATACAAATTCTATAAGTGATTTCATAAGGCAGGAAAGAGTGTATAAAATTTTAGTAGTATGTACAGAAGCCTATACCTACCAACAACATACACACACACAGGCACAAACACACACCCACCCACACACAGGAGAATGAAATGACATATGTGGTTTTTATATATGTGCAAACCAGTATCAATCAACTAATAAAAATTTTGAAAGGAAATCTGGAGAAGATTTGTATAATGTGGGCTGGCTTCTTAGTAATACATTTTTCATCCTAAAATGACTTCAAAGTTGTAAGACTTGTTCACAAATCAATACAAGCTCTAAGAGATCTAAAGACTAATTTTAGTAAGGTTACACAGGCATGGGAGATGGCTAATCTCTAGACTTATTTTGCTACAATTAAAAAAAATAGAAAAAAATAAAGTAAAAATGGAGACTTATTTAAGCCACAAGTTACAATGGAAGAATTTCCCTGAACTGATCAAACAACCTGAATGAACTGGAGCTACTGTTTCATCGATTTTCAACTATTACCACAACTAAACATTACTTAGCCTATTGAACGACTAAAATAGAAGTATACAGGCAAAAATAGTGTGAAGTTTCTAATGAAATAATAAGAGCCCTCTCTCTCTATTTCCCCACTCCTTGTTGCCCTAGGGCCTTTTTCAATGCCTCTTTGACATCCTTGTTCCGGAGTCCATAGATCATGGGGTTCAGCATAGGAATCACTGTGGTGTAAAACACAGCCACCATTTTGCCCTGCTCCACAGACTCCTCTGTGGGGCGTCTCATATGCATGCAGAAGAGGGTCCCATAGAAGATAATAACCACAGTCAAGTGGGAGCCACAGGTGGAAAAAGCTTTCCTTCTCCCTTCTGCAGAACGGCTTCTGATGATGGTTCCAAGGATGAACATATAGGAGGTGAGGATGATCAGGAGGGACTGGAGATTACTGCATCCACCTACAATGTACATGGACAACTCTTTGCTGTAGGTGTCAGAGCAGGCCAGTTTGATCAGGGGAGGGTCAGCACAATAGAAGTGGTTGATTTCATTGGCACCACAGAAGGAGAGGTTGTAGGTCCTCCAGGTTTCCATCACGCTGAGGCTGAAGCCATAGACATAAGGGACAATGACCAGGCGCACACAGACACTCCTGGACATCTTGCTGCTGTAGAGCAGGGGATTGCAGATGGCCACGTAGCGGTCATAGGCCATGACGGCCAGCATGCAGTGCTCGGTCAGCACCACAGCGATCACGATGTAGCACTGCACCAAGCAGCCCTCATAGGAGATGGTCTTCTTCTCTGATAAGAAATTCTCCAGCATCTTGGGAGTGACATTGGTGGAAAAGCAGAGATCCAGAACAGACAAGCTAGAGAGGAAGAAGTACATGGGTGTGTGCAGCCGAGGGTCAATTTTGATGAGGACGATCATGCCGAGGTTTCCTACCACAGTGATGAGGTAGACCCCGAGGAACACCACAAAGAAAGCCACTCTCAGTTCTGGACGGCTTGTCAGCCCCAAGAGGATAAATTCTGTTACTTCAGTGTAGTTTCTTCTGCACATTTCCTTCCCTCATAAATGGGACAGGATCTTATTATCTAAGGAATAACAGATACAGAGATTTGTGGATAGAAAGATATATATATATATATATATGGCGGATGTGAAGTCAAGTCTGCTGTCTGACAAAATCCAGGTAGACTGGGGGCTGCCTGCAAAGCAGGAATTCCTGGACAAATCCGAAGCTACTCATCCTTTTGCTTATGATCACATTGATACTTTGGGGACTTATTGGCTACTTTAGTCATAAGAACTTTACAGGGGAAGTACATAAAAAGAACAATTACAGCAGTGAGTGTAGAAAGACCAAAGATGGCCTAGAGGTACAAGCTGCTGCACTCATCAAACAGCTCACAGAGGAAGAGCTGTTTGTTGCCCAGCCTGTGGCTACTACAGAACCAATTTGGCTAAACAGACAGAAGACAGCAAGAATCTTGGATTCTTCCCAGGGCATAAGGGCTGCCTTGGGTAGCTTATAGAATAGGTGGTAGATTGTAGTCTCCCTCAAAGTGTAAGGGCCCATACCAATTACCCCCACCTACAGTCCCTCCTCTCCTGTTTACAGGCATCGATGATGAATATCTTTGTCATGTGGTTTACATTTAAGGAAAGCAGGTTGAGGTTAACAAGTTATCATCTATAAAGTAACTAGCAAGGTCCCATCCCCCCTAGGTGTGTGTTTGCCAGGAAAGAAAGGCAAGCCAAACTAGATAACTTGTTTCACAGAAACAGATTTTTTAGAAACAATAGATGCTTTCCAGAAAACTCATGATATTCCAAGAAGTTTGCTTAAGAAAAATAGATTATACTAAGAGTTTATATTATTAACTGAGATATCTCAGTTAATAATATAAACTCTTAGTATAACATATATATATATATATATATATATATTCAAATACAAACAAACATTAGTTTCAATAATTCATTTATGGGATTATGAGTATATAAATATATGAGTATATAAATACTACTAAAAAACTAAACCAGTGAAGACAGACCTGTAAAAATACAGAACAAGGGGGTTTAGGTGGTTCTACACCTTGTTGAGCTCACAGTTTTTTATGAGAAAGGACCCAAGTTCCAGTCCCTACATTCTAACTACATGTGGGGATGCATCAGGTGTAGGGAAGGAGGTCTATAGGTATATATCTCTCTCTACTTCTCTGTCTCTCCCTTTCTTCTCAGTTTCTCTCTTTTCTATCAAGTGGAGAAATAAAGGTGAAAAAATTATTGGGAGCCAGGCAGTGGTGCACCAGATTAGGGGCACATAGTACAAAACATAAGGACCAGAGCTAGGATCCCAGTTTGAGCCCTAGCTCCACACCTGGGGTGGGGGGTGTGATTTCACAAGCTGTGAAGCAGGTCTGTAGGTGTCAATTTTTCTCTCTTCCTCTTCCCCCTTCTTTTAGTTTCTCTTGTCATCTCCAAAAGTCAAACAAACAAACAAACAAACAAAAAAGTCATAGGAGCAGTGGATTCATATTGCAGGCACAGAGCCCCCATCAGTAACACTGGAGGCAGAAAAAACAAACCTAGAGCTTTTCTGATAATCCTATGGCAATAACTAATAACTATTATTAAATATTGTTATTTAAGATTAATGTGATATGAGTTAAACTGTTGTAAATAGCAAGCATTTTCAGAATAGAAATGATGTTTTTTAAATGTAAATATTTCATGCATTACAAAAATCTTAAAAATAAAATTAAAAAAATTAAAGGCTGAACAATAAAATATAGGCTTCAAATCAGTGAAACAAAACAAGAAAACAAAAATCTCAGTACTTAGATTAAAACAAAAGAGGAATTAAAAAAGTATAGGAAGATCAGATAATATATATAAATGAATTAGGTAAAAATAATTCTATCTGCATTTATAATCAGTCAATGGTCTAAACTAATATCTTCACAATGTATACAAAAATAAAATACAATTACAGACAACTGGGACAAATCAGTGGAAAAGTCAATAAAGTATTTTCTAGGTAAGAATAAAAGTGAATTTTGTTGTTTAATATCTCAGGAAATGGATGTTCAGTCCAAAGCATTCTTGGATATAGAACTTGTTGGACATAGAGTTATGGAATAATCATTCCCCAAGTAAATACACAATTTCTAGACTTTCATGCACTCACACCTTTAAAGAACAAAATGCAATACTGTAATATACCATTCTCTGAGGAGCTTTTAGCCACTAATAAATATGCAAGGAGAATAAAAAATGACAGATTTATAAGTGGTCAAGAATATAACTAACTATTTTTCATCACAGGTAATTCACCATAGGAAAGAAAGTTTTTTTTAAGCATACATGAGGCATCTACCAGATGTTGATTTATAATAATGCAATATAAAATACATAATTTATACTGTCATGCTAATCCAGTTTATTTAAATATAAAATAAAAATGATAAATTGTCAGTTATAAAGCACCTTAAAATTTAAATGATGTTCCTCCAGTGTGGAATTTTGTGATAGTCTGTGACTAAACCAGAAGCTATGAAAACTATAAATTCAAAAAATTCCATGCTTTAAGGAATATAGATCTATAAATTCACATATCATATCAAATCACAAAAATGTATACATAATTAGAACTTAATCATAATTTAGCTATAAAATATTGGAAAGATCTCATTCTTTCAGCGAGAGTACATAGAATAAAATTTTTGACTTTTAAAATATTTATGTATTTATTTATTTGGATAGAGAGAGACACATTGAGAGGGCAGTGGAGATATAAAGAGAGATAGACAGATACCTACAGCACTGCTTCACCAGTTCTTAGCAACATCGCCCCGCCAGATATTCGTCGGGATGCGGCATCATCTAAGTTCATTTCCCATGTCTACGCTCGACCGGACCTGCCGATATACGCGGATATCTTCGCCCACCCTGTTCAACGCTTGACGTCTCATCACCCAATCTGGTCCCCTACGCCTACACTGAACTTCTCTCTTCCAGTCTCTTGGAAACAGAGCTGGCAGTCAGCTGAGGTAAAGAACAAACACCTCATCACAGACCCCTGCAAGCGTCAACCCGGCTTTGACCTGGCACGTTATGATTGGGCCCTCCTCCATCGCTATCGAACAGGCCATGGCCGGTGCGCCGCTATGTTCCATCGCTGGGGAGCCAGAGACGACCCGAACTGCCCCTGCGGCTCCAGACAGACTATGACCCACATAGTCAACGACTGCCACCTCTCCAGATTCAAAGGAGGTCTCGAAACTTTACATCAGGCTCAACCTGACGCTGTTGACTGGCTACGGAAGAAGGGCAAACGCTAGAAGAAGAAAAACCACTTGTGAAGGTATTCCTCTACAAGTGGAGACTGGGGGATTGAACCCCAGTCCTTGTGCATTGTGTTTATGCACTCAACCAGGTGTACCACCAACTAACCTCCATAGAGGAGTTGATACTGTAGACTGTTACATTAAAAGGGGAAGCTGTGAATCCATGCAACTAAATCTATATCAAAAAAGTCTTCAAGTTTTCTAAATGAAAGCAAAATACACAGTGTATGAGGAATGTTCCTTCTCATCACAGAAACATAAAAGTAATTGTGTACATTGCAATTAAGGCTCTACAACCTCTGATTTTCACCACAATCACTTAGGGGGGAGAGAGAGAGAGAGAGGAGAGAGAGAGAAGAGGACTGGAGGGGAGGGGAGGAGAGGGAAGGGAAGGGAAGGGAAGGGAAGGGAAGGGAAGGGAAGGGAAGGGAAGGGAAGGGAAGGGAAGGGAAGGGAAGGGAAGGGAAGGGAAGGGAAGGGAAGGGAAGGGAAGGGAAAGGAAGAGAAGGGAAGAGAAGGAGAAAGAGAGAGAATGGATTTGGTGTCAGGTGAAGGGTATGGCCACATACTGGAGAGATATGAACTTGCATCCTGTGGAAAATATAGTCAAAATAGCAACTCTTCAATAACATGAAAATAAATAAAACCCTGGAGGTAAAAGTAATTTCGTATGGACAAGTTCCAAACAAAACATACCAACTTACCTCACCAGTTTAGATCCTTGTAGCTAAAATTTCCATTGAATCCTCAAGCACTTAGTTCATGAGAGCTTTAATCTTCAATGATTATTCTAAATTAATCCAAAGAGATACCAAAAACCACTCACATCACCCCCCCCCTTCTTCTACTCTCATTTCCATCAGGCATTGGTCCGAGGGCAGTAGTTCTACCTTCTCCTACTTTGGATACTACTTCTCTTTGTCATTCTGAAATTCAAGACCCATACTCAATATTATCCGTCCTCTATTTTCATCCTGTCTTCTTAATATTCCCTTCAATCCCTTGTTTTATAAGAATTATAGAGAGAGTGTTATAGATACAGTCTTATAGATATCAATGCTTACAAAGAACACCTCCTTCTGCTGAAAGATCCATTAGTGACATTGCCTTTGGTGTCTAATATGCCACTATATCTGTATTTTTTAATTTTATATTTATTTATTTATTTTCCCTTTTGTTGTCCTTGTTGTTCTATTGTTGTAGTTATTATTGTTGTTGTTATTGATGTCATCATTGTTGGATAGGACAGAAAAAATGGAGAGAGGAGGAGAAGACAGAGAAGGGGAGAGATAGACATTGCAGACCTGCTTCACTGCCTGTGAATCGACTCCCCTGCAGGTGGGGAGCCAGGAGCTCAAACCAGGATCCTTAAGCTGGTCCTTACGCTTTGTGCCACGTGCGCTTTACCTGCTGTGCTACTGCCCAACTCCAATACATCTGTATTTATCCTCTTTTATTTTGTCCCCAATTCTCAAAAAAAAATCAATATTGAATTTAGCATGGTCTGTTATTTTTACTCAGTACATCTAAATTTTGCTGACAGCTATCATATTTTACATAAAATAGTATTTCTTTATGCTTTCAGAGCATCTATAATAAAATATTCATTGATCACAGGTATATAAAGTTAGTATCTAAATATAGAAGCCATTCTTCTTCTTCTAGCATTTGCCCTTCTTCCATAGCCAGTCAACAGCGTCAGGTTGAAAGCTGTCAGGAGCTGCTCCTTGCTGGCTTTGAAAGTGACTGGGATCCATGTGGATTCAGTCGGCTAGGAAGGATCGTCAGTTTCCCCAATGAATGGGTACACCAATGAATTGGGATGCATTGGATCGACCTTCTCGTGGTGCATCCCGTGAGTACCCATAGAAGCCATGGTAGCATATAAGTCAATTATTCGAAACATTATGGGAATAGAAAAAAGTGGCTGACTATAAGAATTCAATGTTACTTGTATGTAAGTATGACAAAAATGAGAGAAATAAGTATCTAGTAAGGTGTGTTTCTTCCCAGGCCCATCCATGGCCCAGGTTCAAGCAGGGCAGCAGAGGGGACTATTATGGAAGGAAGCTTAGATGTTGAGTTATCTCTTCTTCTCCCTGTGTTGGTCACTCTTTTTTATTCTCTATATAAATAAAAATAATAATAATAATAATAAGTGATACAGAGCAGACATATCACATATACGCAAGGTCCAGACTCCAAGAAATTATTTAAAAGATAGCATGTAGAAAGTTAAAAGAAAAAAAAAAATCCATGTCCTAAAATAAAGTCAAGACTCTTGCATGGAAAATGATTTCTCTTTATTAAAAATTGAAAACATTAAAATAAGATTATTTGTTCACTACTTAATAATACAGAGAAATAAATCTTCTTAAATTATCTACAGTTAATTAAATAAAATTCTTTATGGAGGCCTGGAAAGACAGCATAATTGTTATGTAAAAAGCTCTCTTTCCTCAAACTCTTAGATCCCAGATTCCATCCCCAGCACCACCACAAGCCAGAGCAAACAGTCCTGGTTTTCCTCTCTGTATCTCTCTCTCTCTCTCTGATTAAAATAAAATGTTTCATATTTTTAAAAAATCACAGAAATTGTTGTAGGTAAGCTGATTTGAAAATTTTTGAGAAAAAAAAATCAAAGAGTTCATAAATTTCAGAACAGTAAACAGAGAACCCCCCATCAGATACCAAAACTTACGATAAAGAGATAGTATCCTACACAGTTCATTCTCAACATATAAAATTTAAAAAAGAATAGTCTACATGTGTCTATATTTGAAAAAATCCAAACTACATCTATAAGTAGATACAAATATGCTTTACAATCATGAATAACTCCATATACAACAAAGAAGGCATTTCAGATCAGGGTTAGAACACAAATAAAGGGGTTTCTTGTTCTCTCCTACCTGTGAGAAAAAGAGTGACTTCTCAATGACCCGAAAGGTCAAATTCTAGGCAATGCTGATAGTTTTATACCCAGATTATTGACATCAGCATTGTTCCCAGGAGAAGTCCCCAAATGTTTCAAGATGAAGCAATTAGAAGTGAAATCTCAATGGAAAACATCCTCACTAAAAGAAATACTAATTAGGATAGCACCTCACTTTTTTTCAAATCAAAACATAAATGCTTTGAATTACTATTTTTTGCTTCACTAGAGTTGAAACCCAAAGTCTAATATGAGTTTGACAATTGTCTTCCAAATTGTCTCAATTTACTATTACCTTTTCCATAGCATTGACCAATACCAGAAATATTTTATGAAGCTATGATCTCTCCTACTCCTTGTATATTTTCTCTATTTCAACAGGAAACACAGAAATGTTCTATTATTTAGTTTTATAAAAAGTATTTTGTAAGCTGTACATAGCAAAAGTAAAACGAAAACATTATCTCTGTGAAACAGTAAAAATGAAATCAAGTGGGAGCAAACCAGATTGAGTGAGCAAGTCCCCATCTGCAGGGGGAAATATTCATGACCAGTGAACAGTGTTGCAGGTGTCTCTCTTTTTCTCTGTCTCCCCCTTCCCGCTCTATCTCTGTCTCTACACAATGAATAAATAAATTAAATATTTAAAGTAAAAGAAATAACAAAAAAATCCAAAACAATTTCATTCACAGGATTATTTACAGTATGAGTAAGTGATATACTAGCAATATTCTTCACAATCTTTTGGTGATGGGAGTGGTGTTTATGTACACACCTATTAAATTGTAGTCATATAAATCACTATTTAATTAATATGATAGGGGGAAAATTGATTGTATGTCTAACAAAGGGACTTTCCAAAGTTAACCCAATTACCAAATAATGTGATGATAATAGTAACTATCCACTGTCTTGAACCCTAAGGCAGCAGGAACCTCACATTTCCACTATAGAGCCTAAAATTCCCCTAGTCCTGGGACCCTAGGGTAGGGTCCACTTTCCCATATGCTTCTCCCAATTCTTATCAAATAATATTGTATCCGCTGATCGCAACCTAATCAACACAACGAGTGCCACCCCAGCATGCTTCACTTCAGACTGTGTCCAGAGACTTCAGGTGTGGAATGACAACCCTTCAGCTTCATCACTCGGGTGAGACCTTTCCTTTCATAGTATTCTCTAATTCCATCCCAGGTGGTTTACTTCCTAACAAAGTCCCAAAACCTAGATATAGACCAGGTTCCAGGAGATAGAGCATATGTCCACATGTATCCATAAACCAGGGCAAATATATACCTGAAAGCAGAAGTACACTAGAGTTTGCAGTGAGTATCCCCGTAACACTTCCTCTTCACTATTCCAACCTTTGGGTCCATGATTCTTCAACAATTTGTTTGGCTTTGTATGTTAACTCACTTTTCAGCCACCAGGTTCCAGATGCCATCAGGATGCCAGCCAGGCTTCCCTGGACTGAAGACCCCACCAATGTGTCCTGGAGCTCTGCTTCCCCAGAGACTCACACTACTAGGGCAAGAGAGAGGCAGACTGGGAGTATGGACCAACCAGTCAACGCCCCTGTTCAGCGAGGAAGCAATTACAGAAGCCAGACCTCCCACCTTCTGCAACCCACAACGACCCTGGGTCCATGCTCCCAGAGGGATAGAGAATGGAAAAGCTATTGGGGAGGCGATGGGATATGGAGATTAGGTGGTGGCAATTGTGTGTTGTAACCCCCCATCCTATGATTTTGTTAATGTCTCCTTTCTTAAATAAATAAATAAAAATTACAATAAATAAAAATAAAAAAACTAGCAATATTCTTGTGTTATTCATAATGTTATGTAGCTACTGGCCGTGTTGTTTCCATAGTAATTTTGATAATAAATGTTATTTTGCTAAGAACTAGAATGTAACTTATGAAGAGGAAAAGAGATGTAGTGGTTTCTGGGTAACATGCAGGGTTTAATCAGGAAATGTCATTACATTCAATAATTATGTAAATCAATAATGTCCAGGATTAAACAAATTAACAATTAAGTTTATGTGTTTTAAATTTGATTTTATGTTTTTATTTTCATTGATTATTTATTTTAAATATTTTATTGATAGAGACAGAAATAAATTGAGAGGGGGAGACAGAGAGGAAAAGAGACAAAGAGATACCTGCAGCCCTACTTCAACTCTTGTGAAGCTTTCTCCCAGAATGTGGAGACCAAGGCCTTGAATCTTGGTCCTTGCACTGTAATGTGAGCACTTAACAAGATGTGCCACACCGAATGGCCCCTTGACTTTTTATTTATTAGATAGAGGCAGAAAGAAACTGAGATGGAAGGAAGAAGAAAGAGGGGAGAGAGAGAAAGAGAGAGAGGGAGAGAGATGGAGAGAGAGAGAAACATATCTATAGAACTGTTTATCACTTGTGAAGTTTCACCCATGCAGGCAAGGACCAGTGGTTTAAACCTGGGTACTTGCACATGGTAATGTATGTGCTCAGCTGACTGCCCCATTGACAGCCCTAGAAGTTTATATTTAATATTAATTTATTTTTAAAAAATTCCCTTCTGTTGCCCTTGTTGTGCTTGTTGTTATTGTTGTCATAGCTGTTGTTGTTGTTGGATAAGACAGAGATAAATGGGGAGAGAAGGGGAAGACAGAGATGAGGAGAGAAAGACAGACACCTACAGACCTGCTTCACTGTTTGTGAAGAGACGCCCCTGCAGGTGGGGAGTTTGGGGCTTGAACAGGGATTCTTTCTCGGTCCTTGTGCTTTGTGCCATGTGTGCTTAACCCTCTGTGCTACCACCTGGCCCCTTTAATATTAATTTAAAATTAATAAGATGTGCTCTATGGGTAGTGAACATCAAGGGGGTAGGGAGATGAAAATTTATATAAGCCTTGAAATATAATTTAAATTTTAAAACACTGGGAATACTAGGCATTGACCTGCATAAATTTGCATACATATGACAATAAACAATATAACTAAACAAACACACACATGATATGTATTTGGGAGAGAGAGAGAGAGGCCAGAATATAAAAGAAAAATCACAAATGTCATATATTTAAGAATCCTGGTATTTGATTATCACATTCTTCTGTATAAATCTGATACAAATTTTCATTTTATAAAATTCATAAAATATTACAGGTAGCCATTAAATACTTACATCCATTTTATCCTGATGAAGAGTCTACAACATTCTATGGAAATAGACAATGCATCCAATGACTATAAAAATAAGATCAGAGGGGCAGTTTTCACCCAGTCTCCACATCGAATGTGAGGTTCCTGAAAAAAAAAAAAACCCATCCCAGTTCTCCTCTAGAATATTTAGCTAACTTCTGCATCTTGCTGGTAAACACAAAAGGAATACAATAACAACAACAAAAACATGATGAGGACAAAGAGGACAACCATGGGCTAAAACTTAGACAAAGTCTGTTTTATTGCACCAAAGCAAAGGACTCTGGGAAGGGAGGGGACAGAGGTGGATATAGGGTGGATTCAGGCCTCATCTCGTTGAGGGAAGTGTCTCCACAGGCCAGCTTGATCAATGGGGGGGATATCACAGAAGTGGTTGATTTGATTTGAGATTGTGGTGCAAGTGAATCTAAGTGAGAACGCTTTGCAGACAATCTATCATTGGGAGATAACAAATTTGGACCTGTGTGCCAATAGCTGTATGGTAAACCACTATCCACCCAATAGAAAGATTTTTTAAAAAGGAAAATAAATCAATTCCATATGTATATATTTATACATATTTATGAAGTGAAGGGCACTTCAGCCACAAATAAATACTCAAATGAGAACTGAGAAACCACACCTGAAAATTCTAATCTCCTCATTTTCCAGTTTTCCAAAACATGTACAACTAACCAACACTAAAAAGGGAAAGATATAAAGGTAGCACCTTCACAAAGAAAAATAATTAAAAAAAGAAGAAAAAAGAGGGGAGTTGGGCGGTAGCGCAGCAGATTCAGCATAAGGATACCCGTTCGACCCCTAGCTCCCCACCTGCAGAGGAGTCACTTCCCAGGCAGTGAAGCAGGTCTGTATAAGTACCGCGCGCTAACCGATTGCGCCACTGGAGCTCCAGGAAGCAGGTCTGAAGGTGTCTATCTTTCTTTCCTCCTTTCTGTCTTCCCCTCCTCTCTCCATTTCTCTCTGTCCTATCCAACAAAGACAACATCAATAACAACAACAATAATAACTACAAAAACAATGAAAAACAAGGGCAACAAAAGGGAAATTAGATAAATATTTTAAAAAGGAAAATAAAATGGCGAACAAAATCAATGAGGAACACAAATACACTTTCACACTGAAAATTTTGTTTGTGAGTGTAGTTTTTTTTTTAAAATAAAATAGCATAAAAACTTAAGGAAAATATAATGTTCTCCTTTGGTGTCCCTGGATTTTTTATTTACCACAGACTATGTTCAAGAACTTGACAAACAGATCTAGAAAACAACTGGGGATAAAAGAGGATGAGAAAGATTTACGAAAATATTTTACTTTTTAATAGTTCTTTGGCTAAGGCTTCTTTCACATCCTTATTTCGAAGACTGTAGATCATAGGATTCAACATGGGGATGACTGTGGTGTAAAACACAGCCACCATTTTTCCCTGTTCTACTGACTCCTTTGAGGGGGGTCTGAGATACATGAAGAAGAGAGTGGCATAGAATATGAAGACAGCTGTGAGGTGAGAGCCACACGTGGAGAAGGCTTTGTGCCTTCCTTCCGTAGAACGAATCCTCAAGATAGCCGGAAAAATATAGAAGTAGGAAATCAGGATGATGAGGAGAGAAAAAGAAAGGTTACACCCAGCCACCACAAACATTGATGTCTCTTTGTTGTAGGTGTCAGAGCAAGCCAACTTGATCAATGGTGGGTCTGCACAGTAGAAGTGGTTGACTTGATTGGGGCCACAGAAGACCAGCTTGTAGGTCCACATGGTCTCCATGAAGCCCGTGAGAGCTCCATACACATA
Source organism: Erinaceus europaeus (assembly GCF_950295315.1). Lineage (NCBI taxonomy): Eukaryota > Metazoa > Chordata > Mammalia > Eulipotyphla > Erinaceidae > Erinaceus > Erinaceus europaeus. The sequence goes on from NC_080178.1 coordinate 6,315,229, forward strand.
AGGCACCATGATGAGGCAGGTGCAAACACTCTTGGACATTTTGCTGCCGTAAAGCAGAGGGTTGTGAATAGCCATGTACCTATCATAGGCCATCACGGCTAGGATGTACATCTCCACATGGACCAAGGCAATGAACAGGTAACATTGCAGCAGACAAGCAGAGTAGGAAATGGTCGTCTTCTCAGATAAGAAAATCTCCAGCATCTTCGGAGTCACGTTGGAAGAGAAGGTCAGATCCACAAAGGACAGGTGGCTCAGGAAGAAATACATGGGGGTGTGGAGCCTGGAGTTGACCTGAATGAGCACAATCATGCCAAGGTTCCCTACTACCGTGACCATGAAAATGGCCAGAAACAGCAGGAAGAGGGGGAGCTGGAGCTCCTTGCGATTGGTCAGGCCCAGGAGAATGAACTCAGACACTGAGGTGAGGTTTCCTCTTATCATTTCTTCGAATGGGAAATGAGAGTTGTGTGTCAGTATAGAACTCTTTTAATTAGAATAGATAGAAACAGGCTGAGGGTATGGATTGACCTGCCAACACCCATGTCCACTGAAGAAGCATTTATAAAAGCCAGAACTCCCACTTTTGGCACCCTTAAAATAATTTTGGTCCACAGTCCTAGTGACCAGAGAACTCTGAACTCCAATTGCACCAGGACCACCAGATAGAAAAGAAGAAAAAGGGAGGGATATTTGGATGTAGGAATATGTGTATGTGTGACCTGGAAAGGAAGAGAAGATGGGAACATAGAAAAAAACCAACAGGCATATATATATATATATATATATATATATATATATATATATATATATATACACAAATATAGACAGATAGTTGTAGAAATGATAGTTAACCTGTGTCTGCAATCTTAGGAGAACTGTTGTAGCTTACAATGGGGATATGGAACTCTGATGATGGGGATGGTTCAGTGTTGTCATTTTGTAAATAAATATTAGATGACTAATGAAATTTTTAAAAATTAATTCTGTTCCATACTCTGAGATGGATAGGATGGAGGGGATGGGGCATAGAACTCTGTGGTGGGAACTGTATAAATGTATGGAATTATACTCCTGTTATCTTAACCATCTTGTTAATCATTATTAAATAATGAATACAATTTTCAAAAAGAATAGATGCTAGTCGAAAGAATAACATATAATTTTATCCATTCTTCCGTATCTATTCTCCCACAGCCTTGCCCTTGTCCCCTTTTTACTGCCTTTCTCTGTTTATACTGTAGAGTGGGACTGAGCTACACTGAATTATGTAGTTGAGAAGGCATAAAAGCTAGAGTAAATATGCCCAAAAGTCTCAAAACTGAGCCAGAAGTGAAATAACATACCTGTTTAGGATTGTGTCCAAATGAAAATTACACTTCTTATTTATATATTATTTGGATTTTCTTAGTCAGGAACTAAAAGCATTTTCCAATGAATACATATTAAGGATCAGTTCTCAAGATTTCTATAAGGCTGGTTCCTACAAGATAAAGTCATATAAACTAATAATTAGTAGAGTTTACTTAATCCCTTGGGCTATGATCAGGGAATATGCTATGTGTTAATAAGTCATACAGTGTTTAATCATTCTTGTGGTTAGCCTTAAGGAATGTTTAAAAATCATGCTAAAACTCTTTTCATATCTATTACATGCCATTTATAAAACCAAAACTGCTTATAAACACACACAGTAACACTGAAACTCAATAGTAGGGAGCTAAAGACATCATTTCTCCCCCCCCAAATAAATAATACAGAGCAAAAATTTGGCATAAAGTTTTTATTATTATTATTATTATTTTACGTCTCTTCTCTAAATGCATATTTTCCCTTTGGGTATTATACAGCACTTGGACAGAGACAGAGAGAAATGAAGAAAAAGGAGTGTAATAAAAAGGGAGAGAGAAAGAGAGGAGCTCTTCACTGCTTCACTGCTTACGAAGCTTTTCCCATACAGTGGGAGATGAGGACTTGAATCCAGCTTCATTATAACATGAAGCATAATTGCTTCACATTATAACATGTCCTCAACCAGGGGACCACCGCCCAGCCTGACAATTATGCTCTGTTTTGGTTCAAGCTCTCTCTCCTCTTCCCTCTCAAATATAAAAAATTAAAATTTATAATGTATACACGTAAGTGACATGTGTGAAACATATAAGGTCATCACAGAAACTTTTATTTCATACTCTCCTATGTTTAGTTTGTAGAAGCAATAGATAACTCTCAACGGTGAGTCCTGGTGTTCCTGATGGATTTGACCCTAATCCTTTCCATGAAGTTGCTTGTTCCTAATCAGTCTCACACTGTTATCAAATGAATGTTTCGATCCCAAGTATATAAACACATTGACTAAATCTTTAAAAAAAAATAGATAGTCCTACCTATCAAGATGTAAGAACACCAAGGGGCCTTCAAAAATAATAAGTGAGGGAAATCACTACTGAGTTTATAAGACTGATTCTTTTCCCCTCTGGTATTAAAATTAAGATGAAGCTAGTCTGCCAATTAATTCTGCCAATTAAAAGTTACTTGAAGGGTAGCATAGGGGCTTTTTAACATGTAATTTAAAGTGACTTAGCCATCTCCTGATCGTGTGTGTGTGTGTGTGTGTGTGTGTGTGTGTGTGTGTGTGTGTGTGTGTTTCATCTCTCTTGGTGTGACTTTTGTTGTTACCACTGGACTTTCACTGGACCTTCATTGCACCAAATCAGCTTTTTTCAGATTAAAAGACCAATAGAAACAGAAAAACACCATCTAACTAAAGTTCTCTTCATTGAAGTGAGGACAGAGTTTGAACCTGAGTCCTGTATATGACAAAGCACTATCCAGATGAGACTATATTGCTGAGCGGAAAGTGTAATTTACCTACTGTTTCCACTGCATCCTGGAGAAATATTCTGCTCTGAATCTGCACTATTTAGAAAACATAGACTATTTTAAATAATGTATACTACTCTCACTCATTTTTGTTTGTTTTTAATAGAACAGAGAGAGTGGAGAGGATGAAAAAAAAAGACAGCTGAAGCACTTCTCATTCAGTTTCCCCATTGGCATGTGGGGATCAGGGACCTGAACCTAGGTACCTGTGTATGGTATCTTGTACACTCAACCCAGCCCCAATTATTCATTTTACTTGATAAATTAATAAAGCAAGAATATATTTTCCCACATAGTGTCATTGTAGTGTTCAGTCAATAAATATTTGGGAGAAAAAGGATCTTTTTCAACCCCTTTTTGCTTATTTCACATTGTTTTTGTTTCTAGAAAAGTCTATATAGAAATGAGAGTTCTTGGAGAATCCTAAATTAGCTTTAACTTTGCTTTTCTAGATTATGATGCACATATATCTTTGTTGGCATTCTGCTTTTAATACATTTGATTCAGAAAGCAATGTTCACTAAACTTCACAAACTGAATACTATTTCATGTTTCATTTCACTAGAAGAAACTCATGGAGAATTTTAGCATTGAATCTGTATTACAGGATACAGATGTGTGGTGGTGGGAATTTCATAGGACTGTACCCCTGTTGTCCTTCAATCTTGTTAATCATTATTAAATCACTAATACTTTTCATTTAAAGACAGAAGCTGAGCCTTAGATAACTTAATGCACTTTCTCAGATTCAAAGAGAGACCAATAACTGCCAACAAATATGCTGCCACATGGGTGAACAGGTCCCAGAAACTATTCTGTAAATTGTCATTTTACACATAAAATGGTACAAGAGAGCTATTCAGTACACAGCGTGACATGAGAAAGCCAATCAAAACATAGTTCTCCTGTTTTAAGCCAATAGCACACAACCTTCCTTCAGAGTTCACCTCATGACATGAATTTAACTCTTTCATGAATGTATTAAATATTCACAATGAATCAAAAATACCCTTGCTTTTTATGTCTATATATTTCCAAGAAATCCATTCAAATATTGAACTAGAGAGTTAAATATCTGATATTGGTTTAGTTGGAATCAATAAATCTGATTTTGTTTGCATATATATATCATGGGCTCATGGTTTATAGTCAGGTTGTTGACACATAAGTAAAATTTCTCATCTTACCAAGATAGCTTTCTGAAAACACTCTCTTCTGCAACTGAGACCCTTTAACACCATGATACACCAGGATCCCAAAGCAAAGCAACTCCCCACCCACCCACCTACCCACACAGCCCACCCTCCTCTTTGTCTTCCTTCCCCAGAACTCTTTGCTTTAGTGACTCAACCAGACTCACTTCAAGTTTCCGTCAAGTCTCACTTTGTGTTTCTACTTTCAGTTCTTGGGTCTAACATCCTGCCTACAAGTAGGCTGATTCCATAGTCATCATTCTTTTGTCAGTTTACACCACATAACATGATTTGAGAGTGTGAGATATGTGGTGGTTTCCTTTGTGGAGTGGGGAGGGAACACATATTTTTTTGCCTCCAGGGTTATTGCTGGGGCTCAGTGCCTGCATCATGAATTCACTGCTCCTGGAAGCTATTTTTTCCACTGCATCCTGGGGGAAATATTCTGCTCTGAGGGTCCAGGGTTCAGGTCCCTGTTCAGGCGCCATTATGCCGGGCTAGCTTCATGGGTGGGAGACAGATGACCAGAGACCCGTGGCTGAGCTGGGAAGCAGTATCTCTTTATTCATATAGAACACAGCACAATCTAAGCTAAGCTATCTCTAATCACAATCCTGTCCTTATATATATACTCTCAAGTAGGGTGGAAATAGGATGTGACATAGAGAGGTGGAGCAAGAAAAGATTGGTGGGAATCAGGGTGTGACAAGGAGAGGGGGTGGAGCAAAAAGAGAGTATGAACCAGCAGGATTAAACCAATGCTCTGCAGGCAGGGCATTGCTTAGTTAACAGTGGTTATGTAAATAGAATACAGTGTTAAGCAGGCGGGATTAAACCAATGAAACAGAAGGGGTTTTAGAAGCAGAATTAGAAGCATACCAACATCTTTTGAAACAGAAGTGGCAGGTCAGAAAAGGAAATGGCTAAGAGAGAGGGTGGAGAGAAGAAAAGAGCACAAAGGTAGCAAGCTTCCATAGCAGCTGTTGCAAAAATTCTAACCAGTAGGGATTAAATCAATACCCTGCAGCCAGGGCGGGTCTCAGGCAAAACAATGATTATGTAAATAGACCACAGAGTCAAGCATTGCAGGGGAACCGGTGTAATGACCAACAGAGAATGTAGTGCTATTTATGCTAGGCCACTTTTCTTTCCAGTTTTCATTGATCACAGAATATATATACATTTCATTTAGGTGGCGAAATAGATGAGACAAAACCACCATAGATCGATGGCTTCCCCAGAGACATGCCTTCCCATTTGTAAAGGGGCTCAAACCATCTTCGTGGCAAGACACATAGCCAACCCAGTGGGCTCTTGAGTTATACATAAATCACTTCTTAGCTCAGATAGTCTGTATTTTAAGTATTTTTATAGCAGTAAATTTTGTATGCCACATACCGTACAATCTCTCTAGGGAGTTTAGAAGGCACAACCAATTTTGTTTTATTTATTTTTTAAATATTTTATGTTCATGTGTAGGATAGAGACAGGGAGAAATCAAGAGGAAAGAGGGAGATAGAGAGGGAGAGAGCAAGTGCGACACCTATAGTATTTTTTCACTTCTGTGAAACTCCTGTCCCACCCCTCCAGGTGGGAACTAGGGGCTTGAACCTGGGTCCTGGTCCTTGTACATTTTAATACATACTCTCAAGCAAGTGCACCACAGCTGACAACCTGCCTGACACAACTAATTTTGTTCTGTTAGATCTTTGGAATCTAGTTTCCTTTCAGGAACATGGAGAATAAGAGTTGGATTGGCTGTTGCAAATTGCACCAAAAAAAAAGGACTCTGGGAAAGGGGCAGGAAGAAGACACACTGGGGTTTATTGTGCCACATAGATACCAATCAAAGGGAGATAAGTGGTTGTGCCCATGATTTAGAGATTGCATTGTAAATGATTAACCTCTAATAAAATTAAATTTTAAAAAGATGTTTTGAACACCATGCAACATAAAAGCTTAGGAACAGTATAATGAGGAGAATGGTACCAACTTTGTCAGTAAATGGAGTACTACAAGGGCCTAGACAGCAGAAAGGGATAAGTAACTAACTCACAACTGTCTAGTTATAATGTTAATTCTTAGATAGACACATATAACTAAACATGTTAGAATGCATTAAAGTGATTTAAAAAACTGACAAATTGGTGGTTGAGTGAGTGATGGCTCATCTAGTTAAGTGTACTAAACTCAAGGACATGTAAGGATCCTGGTTTGAGCCCCTAACTCCCTACCTGCAGGGGGGTTGCTTCAAAAACAGTGAAGGAGGTCTGCAGGTGTCTATATTTCTCTCTCCCTCTCTGTCTTTCCCTCTTCTCTCAATTTCTCTCTGTCTTAACCAGCAACAACAAAAATGGAAAAAAAAATGTTGGTAGGATCAGTGGATTCTTAGCAAAGGCACCAAACCCCAGCAATAATCGTGGAGCCAAAAAAAAAAATAAAATATTTTGTCAGTTTAAAAATGGTAGTTGTGGTTTGGCAAAATAGTTCACATAAAATTTACTTGCTTTGTTACCAGTGAGACTCCTGTTGGAGCCCAGAACCCATCTCACTGAAGGGAGATTTGTTATTGTGATGTCTTTCCTTTCCTCTGTCTCTGACTATGTCTGTCTCTTTCTATCTGAAAAAGTCAGTTAAGGACAGAAAACTACAAAAAAGTAATTCAGCAGGCAGCAGAGAATTAGCTCACTGGGTATATCCAAAAGGATAATTCAATAGATAGCAGAGATCTAGCCCATCCATCCAGGCATATGCCTTCACAACAAGCAGTAAAATCTTGAGCCTTGGCACTACATCGGAAGCCATGGGGCATCCTCAGGAGTTCTAGAAATGCGTTGTCTCTCCCTTACTCTGTCAAACATTCCTAAATAAAAAAGTAGCCCAGAAATGGTGAAATGGTGAGTATGTAAAGCACAGACTGAAGGGGAAAAAAGATACATCAACTATGTCACTTATACCAGAAATTCTTAAGCTAAAAGGATATGTATAGATTTTTATCAATTTCAGAATCTTCAGTCCCTTGCTTTAACAGGCTTCAATAAGGATGTGTTGGCTTTTATTAAATTATCATGGGACCAGAAACAGATGAAGGTTTTTCTATCAGATGAAGTGCAAAAGGGAAAGGAGTTTGTTTTCATCTCCATCTTGCTCAGGTGAAATGAACTGCCAAGAAAGGAATTAAAAAGATGTTTTCTGGGGGTTGGGCAATAGTGCAGTGGGTTAAGCGCACATGGCACAAAGTGCAAAGACTGGCATAAGGATCCCAGTTTGAGCCCCGGGCTCCCCACCTGCGGGGGTGGGGGGTTGCTTCACAAGCAGTGAAGCAGGTCTGCAGGTGTCTTTTTCTACCCCTCTCTGCCTCCCCCCCTCCTTTCTCCATTTCTCTCTGTCCTATCCAACAACAATTGCAGGGAAATCTCTGGAAGGCCTTCCTTGACCAACCTACACCCACAACTCCATTGGTCACCAGAGTGGTGTCACAGAGGAGGAGAAGAACGGACCATGGTGGGGGTGAGCGCACAGAGTGACGACTCTGGACACCATGGCAGGGGACAGTGCGTTTAATAAAGAAAAAGGCAGGGTTCATATGGGGTAAAAATAAGCCAGGTGCTGGGGCAGGGTACTGGGACAAGTCAAATAGGGGCAAACATTTGACAGCAAGAACCAATCAGATACTTTTAGACTCTAGCTTCCTTCTAACGACTCTGGCTCTTGACTTCCCCTTACCCAGGGCATGGGACTTAAGAATGAGGAAGGGACTCTTCAGTTTATCCACATTCCGTTGAGCAAATCAGGTTTATCCAGACATGGTGGAGGGGAACGGTTGCAGCATGTGGGTCTAACAATATGGAGGTCAGGGTGGGGCGGTTTATAGGTGAACACCTTCCATCCTCACAGAGAGGTATCCGGGGTTCCAACCAGGACACAATGACAACCACAAACAATGACATCAAAAGCAACAATAATAATAATGACAACAATAAAACTATGAGGGCAACAAAAAGGGGGTAAAAAAAGGGCCACCAGGAACAGTGGATTCGTGCCGCAGGCACTAAGTCCCAGCAATAACACTGGAGGAAAAAAAAAAAGGTGTTTTCTGGCAAAAATCCATTTTGTTATATTAGAGCTTCTGACACAAGCCAAAATTCTTCTTCAGTATGTTTTATTGCATAAATTAATAGCTATTTTATATCCATTCTGATTCTCTAAGTGCTTTTGTCTGAGCATCACATGTCGACATGTCTAATGTAATATTTACAACTCAGGAAAATCAGTCAAACATAGACATTGGCACTGGAGATCTACTTGTAGAGAATGAGAAAAATGGGATTTAGAAAGTTGTGAATCCAGATTCCAAACCAAGAATTTGGAGTAAGCCACTGATCTTTAACTGCTCTGAACTCCTGATTGGACCTTCTTGGAAATATTCTACCAATTAGTTTTATTCTGTTGTTCAAATAAGAAATCGCATTTCTTCAATAAAGCCAAACATAATGATTTTTAGCTTTCATAAAAAGAAGGTCAAATAGGATCCTTTCAACTTATTCATAGGGTGATTCCTAATGCTTATGGATATAAAATAATATGTAGTGATTTAAGTTTGGATTATATTCTATTTTAAAAGATAGTTTTCTTGCCCCTTGTATTATTCTTTAGGTAGAGACAGAATAAGGGAGTAGAAGAGACCGTAGCAACAAATCTTCCTTGACTGTGGGGATGTTTCATTTATTTCATGTATTTTCCTTTCAACACAGTGGAAAAATATACTCAACAAAGATTTAGTTAGAATGCCCTTCAACACCTCTCTATCTATCTATCTATCTATCTATCTATCTATCTATCTATCTATCTATCTCCACTACTCCTGGTAGCCTTTATTAGGGGCGGGGGTGAGCAGAGAACAAAGAAAAACTGAAAGAGGAGGGAGAGGAGAGAAGGAGAGAGACAGAGAGACACCTGCAGTCCTGCTTCACCATTTGTGAAGCATCGCCCCTGTAGGTGAGGAACCAGGATCCTTATGCTTAGTACAATATGCACTTAACCAGGTTCACCCCCACTGACCCCTAGACATTTCTTTAAAAAAAATAATTTACATGTTTATTCATTCTTTTAGAGAAAGGCCAGGGAGGCAGGGGAGAAAGGGGAGGCTGGGGGGAGGGGCACAGGACACAGCATCAAAGTTTCTTTCAGTATTTCGGGGATCAGACTAAGACCTGGGTTAAACACATACAGCCCCAGCCATGACTTTTGACTCTTTGCCTATGAAATACATGCTCATGTCACTTGTAAAACTGCAATATAGGGTCTGGGTGGTGGTGGTAGCGCACCTGGTTGAGCACACATGTTACAAAGCTCATGGGCCCGGGTTCAAACACCTGGTCCCCACCTGTAGGAGGAAATCTTCACAAGTGGTAAAGCAATGCAGCAGGTGTCTCTCTGTCTCTCTTTTAAAAAAAAAAACTGTATTTATTATTGGATAGAGACAGAGAGAAACTGAGCAAGGAGAAATAGAGTGGGAGAGAGGGAGAGAAAGAGACATCTGCAGCCCTGCTTCATAACTCCTGAAGCTTTCTCCCTGCAAGTGGGGACCAGGGGCTTGAACCCTGGTCTTTGCACACTGTACTGTGGGCGCTTAACCAGTGTCTCTCTCCTTCTCATCTCTCCCTTCCTTTTAATGTATCTCTATCTAGTAAATAAATAAAATATTAGAACAACAGTGATATGGCCTTTACTTTTTGTTTGTTTTGCCATTAGATTACAGTTTTCCCTCATGGATTTTAAAGTAAGTTTACTGTAAATGTAGTTAAGATTGCACCCAGTTTTGTTTATTTTTTTTTATAAATATATACTTTATTTGCTTTACAAAGAGACAATGCAACTTTACTTCCAAAGTACATTTCTTGTGATCAGTTTCTGGAAAGCTTGCTTCACATGCTTGTTCCTCAGGCTATAAATGATGGGGTTCAGCATAGGGCTCACAAAGGTGTAGAAAACAGCGATGATTTTGGACTGTTCCACTGACTTGTCTGTGGGAGGCCTCACATACATGCAGAACAGGGTCCCATAGAACACAGTCACAGCCACCAGATGAGACCCACAGGTGGAGAAAGCTTTGCGTCTGCCTTCAGCAGAGCGCATCCTCAGGATGGCAGCGAGAATGAAGAGATAAGAGACAAGGATTATGAGGAGGGAGTTGGAGAGGTTGAACCCAGCTACCACAAACATGGACGTCTCCTTAATGAAAGTGTCTGAGCAGGAAAGTCGGATGAGGGGTGGGTCCGCACAGTAGAAGTGATTAATAACATTGGAGTCACAGAAGGTCAAGCGGTAGGTCCACATGGTTTCCATCAGACCACTCAGGAACCCATAGACATATGGAGCGACAATCAGACGAATGCAGACCCCCTTGGACATCTTGCTGCTGTAAAGCAAAGGGTTACAGATGGCCACATACCTGTCATAAGCCATCACAGCTAGCATGTAATATTCAGTAATGACCATGGCAATGAAGAAATAACACTGGACCAGACATGCCGCGTAGGAGATGGTTTTCTTCTCCGATAAGAAGTTCACCAGCATATTAGGAGTCACGTTGGTGGAATAGCACAAATCCAAGAACGACAAGCCGGCAAGGAAGAAGTACATAGGGGTATGGAGGCGAGAATCTATCCTGATCAGTATCAACATGCCAAGGTTTCCTCCAACGGTAATCAAGTAGATCACCAGAAACAGCACAAAGAGGATGGGCTGGAGCTCTGGACGATCCGTGAGTCCCAAGAGCACAAATTCAGTGACCAGCGAGGAATTTGCTCTGGCCATTTTCTTAGGGGCAGGCATTGTGCTCTTGAGTAAATGAAAATAAAGAAAGAATGAGAGGGTCATAATATATGTCTTCTCAGTGAGTTGGGCGGTAGCGCAGTGGGTTAAGCACACATGGCTAGAAGCGCAAGGACTGGCTTAAGGACCCCGGTTTGAGCCCCTGGCTCCCCACCTGCAAGGGGAGTTGCTTCACAAGTGGTGAAGCAGGTCTGCAGGTATCTATCTTTCTCTCCCCCTCTCTGTCTTCCCCTCCTCTCTCTATTTCTATCTGTCCTATACAACAACTATAACAACAACAACAGCAATAATAACTACAACAATAAAAAAGGCAACAAAAGGGAAAATCAATAAATAAATATAAAAAGATATATGTTTTCTCTCTCCTTCTCTACTTCTTTTCTTCACTTTCTTATTCACCCTCACACAGGAGTATTATTATAATCTAGGGATTCAGGGAGTGTTACCTTTAAAATGATTATACTTCCAACTTCCTGAGTAGCAATGTGCATTTTACTTATTTATTTATTTATTCATTCATTCATTCTTCCAGGGAATATTCTCTCTGGAGCCTGGGGCCTGCACTATGAATCCTCCACCACTCCTGGTGGCCACTCCTCCCCATTTTATTGGCTAGAAAAGAGAGAAACTGAGAGGGGAGAAAAAGATTGTGAAGGAGAGTGAAAGATAGACAATTGCAGACCTGCTTCACCTTGTGAAGGTATTCTCTCTGTCAGTGGTGAGCTGGGGGCTTGAACATGGTTACTTGCATAGATCCTTGAGCTTAGTACTATGTGTTTAACTGAGTGGCCCACCACCCACACTATGCAATGTGCTGTCTGGTTCTTTCTCTCTCTCCTCCTTACTCATTAGTAAATAAATAAAATCTTAAAAAAAAAAAAAAAGAAAGACTAAGGGACATTGAAGGCAAGAAAATGACCACACACACATACAAGAAAGAAAGAAAGGAGAAAAGAACAGAAAAAAAATTGCCATCGAGTTTAAGTCCAGAAACTTCCTAATGGTAGCTTCATGGATAAGTCCTCAAGAATGGCAGCACAAATAATGTTTTCCCGTGTGATGTGAATGACAAGGGAGCTGAGTGGTGTAAGGGAGGAGCTGTGCATCTCACAGAATGGCTATTCTCTAGGAAGATACACTCTCCTCATCTGTTCTGCATGTTCAACTCCACAAGATGCCCGCCCCCCCAGTGGTTTTCCATTACCTTTGACACAAGTAGTACGGTATATTACCTAGTTTCAAAGCAGAGACACAACTTTTAGATCAGGATATACACGGTGGCATTTGTGACACGCCTGTAAAATCTCTTTTAAGAACTCATTTAGATTGTTCGAAAAATTGTTTGTATGTTAACTCTCTTTTCAGCCACCAGGTTCCAGATTTCCCTGGACAGATGACCCCACCGATGTGTCCTGGAGCTCTGCTTCCCCAGAGCTCCTCCCTACTAGGGAAAGAGAGAGGCAGGCTGGGAGTATGGATTGCAGTCAACGCCCATGTTCAGCAGGGAAGCGATTACAGAAGCCAGACTTTCCACCTTCTGCATCCCACAATGACCTTGGGTCCATACTCCCAGAGGGATAAAGAATAAAAAAGCTATCAGGGGAGGGAAGGGTTACGGAGATCTGGTGGTGGGAACTGTGTGGAGTTGTACCTCTCTCATCCTATGGTTTTGTTAATGTCTCCTTTTTAAAAATACATTTTTAAAAAAAGAAAATGATTTTGGGGGGAGGCAGGATGGCAGGTAGTAGAACACCTGCTTAATAACTCACATTATTGTGTATAAGGACCCGGGTTCAAGCCCCCGGTCCCCACCTCTAGGGGGAAAGCTTCATGAGTGGAGAAGCTGGACTGCAAGTGTCTCTCTGACTCTCCCTTTCTTTATTCTTTCTTCTTTTTTTATTATTTTTTTAACCTGGGCACTGTTCAGCTCTGGCTTATGGTGGTGCAGAGGATTGAACCTGGGACTCTGGAGCTTCAGGCATGAGAGTCTGTTTGCATAACCATTATGCTATCTACCCTCCGCCCAACTCATTCCCTTTCTATCTCTTCTTCCCCTCTCATTTTTTTCTCTGTCTCTATTAATATATACATATATCTTGCTATCTGGAACCTGGTGGCTGAAAAGAGAGTTAATATATCACCAGTGTGCCTTGGACCTCAGCTTTCCCAGAACCCTTCCCCACTAGGGAAAGAGAGAGACAGGCTAGGAGTATGGATTGACCTGTCAATGCTGATGTTCAGCAGGGAAGCAATTACAGAAGCCTTCTTCAAACTTCTGCATCCCACAAGGATCTTGGGTCCATACTCCCAGAGGGTTAAAGCGCAGGAAAGCTGTCAGTAGAGGGGTTGGTATACGGAAGTCTGGTGGTGGAAACTGTGCAAAGCTGTACCCCCTCTTATCCTATGGTTTTGTCAATATTTTCTTTTTATAAATATATATATATATATATGAAAATAGTTGTTTTAGGTTGACATAATGATTTTTATGTGAACTTCAGATTTGTTACTTATTTACTACCAGCATTTGATATTTTGAAAACACTCATTATCTTTGAACAATATAATTTAGCCTGTATGTAGTTTAATATCCAACTATCATTAATTCTCATGCATTTCTTAGTCCATGACAGTTTTTTTCATAAGTTCTTTCTCTAATAATTTAATGAAAACTTTTTAAATTTATAGAATATTTTAACTTTTGCTGGAGTATGATCCTTGTTTCAAGTATCTCTCTCTTTTTAAAAATTATTTGGTTATTGTTCTTGATATAGTAGGGTGTTCTGTAAACAAATTATTCTAATATATTTTATGTAATCAGATTGCTTCCTACCTAGCAGTTATTGAATTAAAGAATGAGCAGAATGCTACCTCTACAGTGAAATTAGTGTAAACTCCCATTTTCTCCCCAGAACTTTAATCTTTTCTAGTGACTAATCTAAATAAGAAATACTACTGACTCATTTTAACTGCCTGAGCAGGTAATCTATATTCAAAATCGCTTTTGTTAGCATCTGACTCTCATTGATGAAGATCCAAAAGAGAACACACACACACACACACACACACACACACACACACACACACACACACACACACACACACCAATGTGCAAGTATCAAAAGCAGAACTTCCATTCCTACCTGGCCCCAGGAAAGATTCTGTGACAGACACTATTAGGCCAAACGATGAGTTTTATACTCAACTTGTAATTTGCACCTTTTGTCCCTAAAGTATTTCCAGCATACCCAGAAGAAATACTTGCAACATGAATACAAGAGAAAACTCCAGGGAGAAAGTAACTCACAAAAAGTCCTATGATGTATTAGAGTCTGGGGAGTTCACGGGCTTGCATCAGTAGGTAAACATTTGGAACTTATTCTCCTGAGGTTTCAACACCCGAATCATCATTTATTCCAACCAGATAATTAATCAATACGTATAATAATGAAAGAAAATTCATCACCTTTGAAGTTTTGATGTTATTTTCTCACTTTGAGTTCTGCTTTGCACAGTATCTTCCATGAATACTATAGAGTCAATGGTTTCATGAGTAATTATTTCTAGAATTTAGTGACTAATGAGTAACATAATTTCAACATATTGTTCAGGGTATGAGGATCAAATATTGGAAGGTAAACTTTTATGGAAAACCTAGAGAGATTATAATCTAGCAATATGTGGTTTGCCCAAACATGATAGTGCATATAGATAGAGATGAAAATATAGTTTGTTTATCTTTTTTTCCCCAATAATCATGTATAACATTATCTACTCATTAAAGGGATACAACAATAAAAAGGGAACCAGAAAGATAGCATAGATGTTTGTGTAATAGAATGTCATTCCTGAAGTTCAGAAGTTCCAGCTTCCATTCCCAGCACCACCATGAGATATAACTGAGACGTGATCTTCTGGAGAGATGGAAAATAAAGAAGAAATGGAAGAAAGAAACAAGGAAGGCAGGGAGGTCAGGGGGAAAGAGGAAGGAGGAAGGAAAAAAAAGAAGGAAGGAAGGGAGGCTACAGGCAAAAGAATAGGGATGGAAGAAAAATAATAAAGGGAAGGATGGGGGAAGATAGCATAATGGTCATGCAAAAACGACTTTAATGTCCGAGATTCTACAGTCCCAAATCAAATCCCCTGCACCACATAAGCCAGAGTTAAACAATGAATTAGTCTATCTGTGTCTTTAACATTTAAATAAAATAAATACTTATTATAAAAAGAAAAAGGAAGAAAGGGAGATAATGTTACCAATGCTAATGTTTATATGTGAAAATAGTTTTTAGTCTGGTGTTGAAGACAAAAGACGTGTATGCTTCAGAGAGGACCCACTTATTCAAATGACATGCGACAAGTCTAAGCTATCACCATTACCTGCCTCTACAGTCTCTGTCACTAACCTCATCTTCTCATCTAAACATATTGGTCTTCTGAAAGCTCTTTCCAAAATCAGCATCTGTCATTGGGCTTTGTTACTACAATAAAAATTATTCCCATGCTATCCATCCTTTACATACCAGATTAAATTTCATTTCTTAAGAAAAACATTTTGCACCTAACTTAAGCCTAGGGCCATCATAGTTAAACATAGTGTGGTTTACTTTGGCTAACATTTATCTTTCATCAAGTACATCAATTTCAAGAGGTGTGGGAACAGATATTTTACAAAGGAAACAAAAATTACTCATTGCTGAAAGGACAATGTCTTTAGTGAATGGGGTTGGAAATGCTTCATCTGTGAAATAATTAAATCAAACATCAATCCTCACTACTCACAAATATGAACTTGAAACAAAGACTTAATCAAAATAGCTGAAACCATAAAATATCTACAATGAAACAAGAAAATAAAGTGTCTTAATATTGGTCTTTGCATAACATTTGTTTTCCATTCAGTTTCAAAAGCACAATAGGAACAAAATTTGCTTTTGATAAGTACCAATAGAACAACACAGAGAACTACATTCAACTATATAGCAGCTGCTGAGCAAAAAACATCAACAGCATGAAAGCCATTCAGTCATTCTATGGATTAACCGCATTTTTCTTTTACCAATATATTAATAAAGACTTCTTCACCTCACAAAGAATTTGGTCCATACTCTCAGGGAGGTGGGGATGTGTTAGGGGAAGATGACCAGAGAGTTCTGAACTCCAATTGTATCAGGACCCAGAGAGAGAATACAAAAAATAAAAAGGAAAGACACTCAGAAGTAGTAGGTGTAACTTAAAGAAGAGAAAGCAGGACCATAGGTGAAAAAAAGGGCAGAAAATATATAAATACAGATAGAGAGTTATAGAAAAAAACAGTCAAAACATCTGTGATCTTGAGAGAACTAATGCAGTTTCCAGTGGAGGGAAGGAGGGCACAGGATTCTTGTGGTGGTGGGAATGGTATGAAATTATACCCGTTATTTTATAATTTTGTAAACCAATATCAAATTATTAATTAAAAACTTAAAAATTAGTTAATATTTACCGTATTAAAATAACTCGGGGGAGTCAGGCTGTAGTGCAGTGGGTTAAGTGCACTTGGCTCAAAGCACAAGGACCATTGTAAGGATCCTGGTTTGAGCCCCGGCTCCCCAACTGCAGGGGAGTCGCTTCACAGGTGGTTAAGCAGGTCTGCAGGTGTCTGTCTTTCTCTCCTTCTCTCTGTCTTCCCCTCCTCTCTCTATTTTTCTCTGTCCTATCCAACAACAACAACAACAACAACAACAATAACTAAAAATAAATAAATAAAAAGTAATTCAGGACTTCCAGAAGTGTGGTCATGGGAGTAGTCACTGTCTCACCAGACTCCCCAGATCAACTAGTTAGAGCAATGAAAAAACATTCCTGAAAACTCATAAAATTACAAGTAGGATATATATAATCCTTTTTGTTGTCATTGCTGTTGTAGTTATTTTTGTTGTTATTGATGTTGTCGTTGTTGGACAGGACAGAGAGAAGTAGAGAGAAGAGGGGAAGACAGAGAGCAGGAGAGAAAAATAGACACCTGCAGACTTGCTTCACCACCTGTGAAGTGACTTCCCTGCAGGTGGGGAGCTAGGGGCTCAAACTGGATCCTTAATGCAGGTTCTTGTGCTTTGCACCATGTGTGTTTAATCCACAAGTGAGATTTCTTCAAAAGCTTAGTCAAAGGTGGGTGTAGTTATGCATAGTCAGTGAATATAGAGGATAAAGAAGAGATTCTCAAGATTTAAGAAGCCTGGCTTAATTGGGGAGTTACATACAAGAGCACACACTCTGCTGATTTCTGACTCTGGCTTGTTCTAGCTAAAAATGTTATTCTGGAGTGGTGAATTCCTTGAGATGGTAAAAATTTAAAAAAGGAGGGAGACAAAGTGAAATAGAAATAAAATTAAGGAAACCTAAAGAGTCAAGCTAGGAAAAAATATCTTCAGAGAAGTCATAAAAGTTCTGTTTTTATATATGCATATTCATATGTATATATTTAGCTTTAGAAAAAATATATTAAAACCTCTTTTAGTTTATTAAAACATTTTGGGATGAAGGGAATGGGCATGAAAATTTCTTTGCAGGGTTGGGGTTGATAGCATCATGGCTATGCAAAGAGGCTCTCATGCCTGAGGCCCTAAAGTCCTAGATTCAATCCCAAGTACCACCATAAGTCAAAGCAGAGCAGTGCTCTGGTAAAAATAAACAAATAAATAAAAATAAATAATAATTATCTCAGGCATAAAGGCACACTGGAACACTGGTGGTGGATGTGCTAAGTGGTAAAAAATATATACTGGTATGAAACGACGTTCCTAAATCTCATATTACTGTAAACTAATATGAGGCAAGATAAAGCAGAAAGAAGAGGACAAATACCAGAAGGTCTCCCTTATAGCTAGACCTTAAGACGCAAGGAAAGAGTGGAAAACAGGGTGACACTGGGGTTAGGCGTGACCTAGTGGCAGCTAAACACACTACAGCTATAAGCCTAAACGTGGCCAATTCTCAAAGAAAGTAATATAGAACATTATGTGAAAAGAGCTGAGAATTCCTTTTTTAATAATGGAGGCTATTTAACTCGGAAAGAATTGGAAGGAAAAATTGCCACCGTTCTGTTTCTGTTTTGGGCAAAAGTCAATGACCCTGGATAGTCAGTGAGACTCTGCATCTTTTAGGGGCACTGTTGACAGGTTTCCTGTCTAAGAAGCTTCTACCCTTCTATGCCCACTGGTGATAGTTAAGCAAATTTTTCTTCTCTAAGTGTATATTCTTTCTCCAGAAAGAAAAACATAACTTACTAATATCATCTCCTCCCATAAGATGGAATGATTCAAGTATGACGTGTTGCTATGCTTCACACTGGTTGCCCCCCCCCCCCCCCCCAGATTGTGGTTTGACCCCTGCTAGTTTCCTGTGCCATCTTCTCCACGCCCCCTGCCCCCTACGGACTTCCAGAGTTCTTACCGCTGCCGCTGGAGGAGAAGGATGCAGAACAGATCTGTGTGGTGATTAGTTTGGGTTAGTTTTTTTTTCTTTTTAAAAATTTTTTTTTTGAGAGAGAGATACAGAGAGAGACACACACAGAGAAACACCAGAGCACTGCTCAGCTCTGGCTTATGGTGGTGCAGGGGACTGAACCTGGGACTTAGGAGCTTCAGGCATGAGAGTCTGTTTGCATAACCATTATGCTGTCTCCCCCACCTGGGTTAGTTTTTGAATCATTGTTCGTGAATAAAGAAATACAGCTTCTCTGCCCAGCCATGTGTCCTCGAGTCTCTGTCTACTGCCTCGAAGCTAGCCGGGCCTACTGGAACCCCGAACTCTAGCGACAAAGATGTTTAAACTATCTTGGGAGTATAGTAAGCATAAAATAGCTGGAAACTATTATTTGGTTTTCTGGTGAAATCCAGGTCAAGCCTAAAGCAAGACGAAACAACCAATGTGTGCACTTTAAAGAGAATGATTGTCTATTCTATAATAAGTGTAATGGGACCTAGAACAGTACTTTCCCAAATGGAAATGCCCAATGAGTACTGCCTGCTTGAAGACTTGTTTGGGTCTAATTCTCTTTAGACTATAAATGTTACAAAAACCTTGCAATTGCACATATTATAAACTATTAAAGCCCTAGTTTTTTTTTTTGTTTTTTTTTTTGTCAATGAAAGCCCACGTTTTCAATGCATTTAGTAAATCAAGAGGTAATAGAAAAAAGGCATGTTACAAAGACTCCCAGACTCCAAAAGACATGGAATAAATTGTACAGAATATATTATATACATTATCTTCTCTAATATTTTAAACAATAAGTGTGCTTGAGGTTACCAGGGGGAATGCAAGTGGAACTCCTGTCACATTCAATCATGCTCAACAAGATATAATGTCCTAGCAGAGTAGCTATGATTTGGTTTAAATACTAATTTGTTTAGAGAAGATCTGAGGGGTGTGTGTGTTGCCTTTTAACGAGCATGTAAATTGATGCTGTTTCTACTAGTGCACAAATGAAAACTGAAGACTAAGAATCTCACTAACAGTCACAGACCATTGATTATTGGGCAGGGATAGATAGCATAGTGATTATGCAAACAGACTTTTATTGCTGAGGGTCTAAAGTCTCAGGTTCAATCCTCCACACCACTATAAATCAAAGCTGACCAGTGCTCTTGTAAAGAAAAGAAACAAAGAAAGAAAAAAATCACATGTCATTGTGTCACAGATTCAATTTTGGGGGGGGGGCTGGAAAGTTTGAAACAATCTATAAGTCATATCAAAGTTCATCAGCAAAATTCAAGGAATGTTAAGCCAAAGCATAGAGTTATCATTTATTGGGCATTGGAGGTAGTGACACCTTGGCAAAGGTACTTCGTTTAAGAACATTTCTCAAAGCCTGCTTTACATCTTTATTCCTCAGACTATAAATCAGTGGGTTGAGCAAGGGACTGACAAAGGTATAGAAGATAGCTATGATTTTGGATTCCTCCACAGTCTTATCGGTGGGGGGTCTTACATACATGCAGAAGAGGGACCCATAAAACAGGGTAACAGCCATCATGTGGGAGCCACAGGTGGAGAATGCCTTGCGCCTTCCCTCTGCTGACTTGATCCGGAGGATGGCAGCAATAATGAAGGCATAGGACACCAGGATGATGGTGAGGGAGATAGAGAGGTTGAAGCTAGCAGATATGAGCATGGCATGTTCTTTGACATAAGTATCAGAGCAAGACAGCTTGATGAGGGGTGGGTCAGCACAGTAGAAGTGATTGATGACATTGGATCTACAGAAGTTCAAGCGGAAGGTCAATATGGCCTGAAACAGCCCCTCTGAGAAGCCATAGACAAAAGGAAATGTGGCCAGGCAGATGCAGACATGCCTAGACATCTTCGCACTGTAGCGCAGAGGGTTGCATATGGCCACATAGCGGTCATAGGCCATTGCTGACAGCAAGTAAAACTCAGTGAGGAGAAGGGCAATGAAAAGGTAACACTGGGTGAAGCATCCAGCAAAGGTGATGGATTTCTTCTCTGATAAGAAATTTACCAACATCTGTGGGGTTGCGTTTGAAGTATAGCACATGTCGACAAAGGCTAAGTTAGTGAGGAAGAAGTACATGGGTGTGTGAAGGCGAGAGTCCAGTCTGATTAACACAATCATGCCCAGATTGCCCAGCAGAGTGACCATATACACAATCAGAAACAGTACAAAGAGGAGAGGCTGGAGTTCTGGGAGATCTGTGAGTCCCAGGAGAATGAATTCTGTCACTGTGCTGCTGCCATTTTGGAATTTCATTTTCTGAGACTCTGTATCTTCTGACTTGGATGCACCAAACAAACATGGAGAGAGAAGTCATACTGGTGACAGACCTCAAGATTTTTCTCTAAAATCCATGTTATACACAATGACTACTACTGTAACAATTTGTACTTCTCATTCTGTTCTTAACTTCCCTTATTGTTTACTTTCTCTTACATTCACATCTGCATTCCTACAATTATGTCCATGCCTATATCTACTTACATCCTCATTATAGCCATACTTTTATTCATATATGCAGCCAGTACATACTCCCATCTCCCTACACATTTGCCTCTGAAGCTACTAATTCAGTCAGACCCATTAGGCACTTGCCATTTGCAAAGCATATCTCAATCCACTTCTGTCATACAAGACATTGAATCAATATCTTTCTACTTTTTAAAATATTTATTTATTTATTCCCTTTTGGTGCCCTTGTTTTTTTTTTATTGTTGTGGTTATTATTGTTGTTGTTGATGACGTCGGTATTGGTTAGGACAGAAAGAAAGGGAGAGAGGAGGGGAAGAGAAAGATAGACATCTGCAGACCTGCTTCACAGCTTGCAAAACGACACCACCGGAAGGTGGGGAGCTGGGGAATAGAACCAGGGGATCCTTACTCTGGTCCTTGTGCTTTGTGCCACCTGTGCCTAACCCGCTGCGCTACCGCCTGACTCTCATCTTTCTATTTTTTTTAACATTTTATTTATTGTATTTCTAGAGAGAGAGAGACTGGAACACTACTCAGTTCTGGTTTATGGTGGTTCAGGATATTGAACTTGAGTCCTTGCACCTTCAGCATCATAAATCTTTTGCATAACCATTCTGCAGCCCCCTCCCTGACCAATCTAATTTCTTTCTACTTTAAACTTCACATACATCCTGTGCACTTCTGCTTTCTTCTCACTGGGGTTATCTCTGAGGGTCAGTGTCTGCATTACAAATCCATTGTTCTTCGCACTCTTTTTTTTCTTTAATAAAGAAGTAAATTGAGAAGGAGGAGATGGTGTGGGAGTGAGAGAGACACCTGAAATACATGAAGCTTCCACCCCTCCAGGTATACAACCATGGCTTGAACGGGGTATTTCCGCATGGAACTACGTCATCTCTACCAGGTTCTCACTTCCCACCACCTTGCATTTCTAATTTTATTTTATTTTGTAAAATTTATTAATGTTCATTCTTCAACACACATTGCCATAATATACATCTAGTTTGCATTTGTGCATTGACTTACTAGGGACATAGATAATGATAATGCATGGATATGTTTAAACACACAGTCATATGCAACTTACAAAAGAAAAAGGAGTTAGGGAGTCGGGCTGTAGCGCAGCGGGTTAAGTGCATGTGGCGCAAAGGACAGGACCTGAGTAAGGATCCCAGTCCAAGCCCTCCACTCCCCACCTGCAGGGAAGTCATTTCACAGGCTATGAAACAGGTCTGCAGTGTTGATCTTTCTCTCCCCTTCTGTGTCTTCCCCTCCTCTCTCCATTTCTCTCTGTCCTATCCAACAACAATGATGTCAATAATAATAACTACAACAATAAAGGGCAACAAAAAAGGAAATACATTAATTAATTAAATTAAAAAAAGAAAAAGGAGTTCATATCTAAAAGGAATATAACTTACGTCTCACTTGTTTGTATGTTCATAAAACTGTTTATGATAGCTATCCTTAGGAGAATTGGAAATTTTTCTAACTTTATTATACATTGAAATTACTTGTTACTTTGCTAGTAAAAATGATCACAACCAACTGGTCTTAGAAGCTCATACTACACATTTATATTTAATGATTATTTATAAGATCCTAATGCACATTTCTGGATTTATACTTTTAAAAGGCACAATCATAGTGGCTCCATGAATGCATGGTTAGTAAATGAATGACAATCATGAATCCAGATTCTTAATACAGCTTGTAGATGAAGAAGCAAGTTACTTCTGACAGTTACTATTTGTTAATCACAACTTGTATTTACATAGACTATTACTACCCTTTTATTTAGTTATTACATCTCAACCAGTGGTGAATCACTTCTTCCTTTTTCTCAAAATGATTTTATTCCTTGTATCTTTCTCATACTTGTCTTTTTAAAAACTAGCCAATTCCTCTCTTTCCTTATTTCAATTCCTTATTTCAAAATGAATCACTACAACTTAACTTTGTACAGGTTTTAGATATAAAGTAGCAAACCATTTGCACCAACATCTACATTAATAGAATAGTATTTAATAATTGTGTCTTTAATAGTTACAGATGAAATAGAAATGATCTTTAAGCTTGAATCACTTCTGTGAATTCTATAGTGTTTCAGAAATATTCAGTTATGGTAGATAATTAGTATTGAGAAATGGGGAGAAGGAAATTAAGATAGTGAATAACATGTGTTTGCAGAGAATTAAAATAGAAAAATTAGAATAAAAAATGCCTTTGCCAGGCAGAATAAAAAGCATGTCTTCTCAACAAAACCCTTGGAGTTTTATTCATTCACAGCAGGGACAGTCTCTTGACCGTAACAACAGAACTTTCAAAGTAGAAGAAAGGGACTGTAAACATAAATGTTCTTGCCCATCAAAAAAATTAAGGATGGGGTGGGTTGGGCATTGGCTCACCAGCTCAAGCACACATAGTAGGAAGCTCAAGAACCCGGCTTCCCACCTGCAGGGGGGTCGCCTCAGAAGTAATGAAACAGGTCTACAGGTGTCTTTCTCTCCCTCTCTCGACCTACCCTTCCCTCTCAAATTCTCTCCATTAAAGAAGAAGAGGAGGAGAAGAACGAGGAGGAGGAATGGGGGAAAATAAAGAGAGGAGGAGAAAAATAAAATGAGGAGAAAGAGAAAGAAAAGAGGAGCAAGAAGAATACTTGAGGAATAATGGGAAGAAAAGGGAAAAGTACAACAGACAAAAAAGAAAAAAGAAACTGGAAGAAAAAGAATTATACTGAGAAGTAGCCAATGAAAAGATCTAGGCTTTGGGGGCCAAGTGGTGGTGCACCTAGTTGAGTGCATGCATTACATGTGCAAAGACGCAGGTTCAAGCCCTTGGTCTCCACCATGCAGGAGGAAACCTTTTCGAGTGCTGAAGTAGTGCTGCACGTGTCTCTCTGTCTCTGTCACTCTCTATCACCCTCTTGATTTATGGCTGTCTCTATCCAATAAATAAAGATAATTAAGAAAAATAATTTTAAAAAAGATCTAGACTTTATAGGACACCAAAGTAAAAACCCTGTGGTGAGGGTGAGGGTGGATATTCGGCTTCCTGGGGTGGCAGGATTGGGGTGGGTGGATGGGATGGGACATAGCCTTTTGGTGGTGGAAATGGTGTTTATGTAAATTCCTATTAATTTGTAGTCACATAAATCATTATTCAATTAATATAAGAAGGGAACATTTTATTGTATGTCACAAACTTTTAAAAGCACAGACTGAGTCATTTAATACATAGGCTGAGTCTGATATGTTGACTCTCTCAAAAGCCTAGACTACAGAAAACAGACGCAACCGGTGGCACAACTATATACAAATAATGTCAAAGGACATAAATTATGGTGATATTGGTCATTATACAACAAATCCTAACAAAGGTATTTTTCAAAGTTAACCCAATTACCAAATAATGTGATTATAACAATGACTATCTATTGTCTTCCTGAGCCCTAAGTCAGCAAGAACCTCACATTTCCACTATAGAGTCTATATTTCCCCCAGTCCTTGAACCTTAGGGTGGGGCACACTTTCCTGCATGCTTCTATCAATTCATACCAAATAATATTGCACCCACCTATTCCAACCTAATCAATGCAACGAGTACCACCCCAGCATGCTTCACTTCAGACTGTGTCCAGAGATGTCAGGTGTGGAAAGACTACCCTTCAGCTTCATCACTTCAGTGAGACCTTTCCTTTTATAGTATTCTCTAATTCCATTCCAGGTGGCTCACTTCCTAAAAAAGTCCCAAAACCTAGATATAGACTAGGTCCCGTGAGATAGATCATATGTTCACAGGTATCCATAAACTAGGGGAAAATATATATCTGAAAGCAGAAGTACACAATAGTCTGCAGTGAGTATCCCCCAACACTTCATCTGCACTATTCCAGCCTTTAGGTCCATGATTGTTCAACAATTTGTTTGGCTTTGTATGTTAACTCTCTTTTCAGCCACCAGGTTCCATATGCCAGCATGGTGCCGACCAGACTTCCCTGGACAGACAACCCCAATGTGTCTTGGAGCTCTGCTTCCCCAGTGCCGCACCCTACTAGGGAAAGAGACAGTCAGGCTGGAAGTATGGCTCGGCCAGTCAATGCCCATGTTCATCGGGGAAGCAATTACAGAAGCCAGGCCTTCCACCTTCTGCATCCCACAGTGACCTTGGGTCCATACTCCCAGAAGGTTTAAGAATAGGAAAGCTGTCAGGGGATGGGATGGGATATGGAGATATGGTGGTGGGTATTGTGTGGAGTTGTACCCCTTTTATCCATGGTTTTGTTAATGTCTTGTTTTTTTAAAAAATAAATAAATAGAAGGCAACAAAAGGGAAAATAAATAAATACATAAAAAAACTTCATAGAAAAAAATCACATATTAGCATTGCATGTGTGGATATGTGTTTAGATATATACATACTTCAGGAACCTATGTTTAAAGTTCCCCATCTCATGTATGAATGTTTTAGGGAAGACAGCAATCAAATGATGGCATAATTCTCCTCAGGTGATAATTATTTTCTTGTCACTTTATGCATATCAAAAATACTTACCAAGGACTCTTGCAAAAATTCAAAGAAAATCAACAATGTAAATTCAATTTAAAATATGTTAAATACTACACCTCAATGCATCTGACATATTCAGTCTTGTCAGTTGCATTTCCTAATATTTTATACAGGAAAAAAGGGGATGCTGGAGATTAGTGAAAATTCTAACTGTTCTTTTGAGGCCATGTACACAAGCAAACTTGAACATAATACTGATCTTTACCTATGACTTAAAATGCCAAGGTTGACTCATTTCACCTTTTAAGCACTTGGTAAATGTCACTCTCCAACTCACTAGCCCATTATACCGTACCATTATACAAATAATGATCTTAGATTAGAGAATAAAAAAGCAGGACGAGTGTCCTAAATCAACGGAAAAATAACAGTTTGTGTTTTAAGTTTATTAAACTTAATTACCATACTAGTAAGTATAATTTGGTGCCGTAATAATATTTTTAACAAGCATGTCTTTATGAAAAGTATTATTTAGGGTTCAAAAGTTTCTTTATAGTAGACAAAAGTTAAAATGTGTGCAATGAGTATCCCAGATAATATCACAGAGCACTTTAAAAAGCATGGATTTAAGATAATGGAATAAGCCATCCTAGATGGCTTGAGAAAGAAAATTTCAAGTTTTTGCAAGAAGACACATGTGTCTCTGAGGACACCAGGGGCTGCATTTTTTTTAATTCACCCTCATACTGAGGGTCTTTCATGTAGATGATTGTGAACCACCACCCAGTCAGTCAGAGTACAGATAATGTGTGTTTAGTTTTAGAAAGACTAACAGCTCCTTGGTATGTGGCCCTGTGTCCAGATGAAATGGAGAGAGACATTTATTGTTGACATCTTCATGAAATATATTTTCTTAACTCTAAAAAGTTAGTATCAGCTTTCTCACCTCATCTTGGGTGGAACTTGAAATATCATGTGTGAAATGAGGTAAGCCAGCCAAGAGAAAAAATGAATAAGTGATGGTCTCATTCCTGGGCAGAACTTATGAAATAAGAACAGAAAGGGGAAACACACAGTAAAACTTGGACTGGCTTGGTGTACTGGAACAAAGCAAAGGATTTTGAGGAAGGCAGGCAGAGAGAGAAGTGGGAGGAGAGGAGTCCTTCAGGTCACATGATAATGATGGACCTTATTTGGGGAGTGAGTATCTTTCTATCTTTCTTTCATACTTTTCTCTCTTTCTTTCTTTCTTTCTTCCTCTCTTTCTTTTTTTCTCTTTCTTTCCTTTTCTTTCTTCCTCTCTATTTCTTTTACAGACATCTATATTATTATATTCCTGTGCCAACAACTGTACTGTAAACCATTAACCAATATAAAATTAAAAGTTATTACGATTATGAGTTTTACAATGGTCAATTCTCAAAAAAGAAATGCAGAACATTATGGAGTGTGTTGCCTTTCTGTATGTGATTATACAAAAGGAAGTATGGTTAACTTGGAAAGAACCAGAAAGAATAATTACTGACACCCATTCTATTTCTTCTTGAGGTAAATGAGAATGACACAGATCTGTTATTGAGAATAAACAGAATATAATAGAAACTGAGTCACACCTTCTGTCTGCAAACCACCCACGCTCTTAATTTCTAGCAGTAAGACTTGGGAAAATTATGCACCTGCCTGTGCCAATATTTTCTGGTACATGATTTTTTTTGTACTAATATTAACTTCCTTCCTGTGTCTTCCTGGGTAAGACACAGGTCAGCTCACAGTAAGACTGTAAATGTTTCTACTTTGAGAAGCAGAATAGATTGAAATCTAAAACAAATGTTAAGCCATCAGCATATGTTGTATGCATAATTTTATTTATATGGATTTAATATATTAGCTTATAAAATGGAGATGCATAATACTTCATCTTACCTGTGAAATAAGAGTGATTTCCAAGTGCCAGTCTGGCTATGAAGAGTCTACAGTTTATAGTAGAGCTGCATCACAGGAATTAAGTCCCCATGGCTCAATTATCATAGACTGAAAGTCTTTTGTGAAAAGACATTATGATTTTATTATTTTGAAAATTCTTGGTTCCTTAAGGATGTGATTTTTTTTTTGCATAATGCTAGTATCAACAGGTAATCAAGTCTCCATAGAATGGTTTAAAAAGAGGATACATTTTATTCTTTTTTACTTATTCATGAGCATATAAATGTTTGTTGACATGGAAAACATATTTTTTACTTTTATTTATAAGATGGAAATATTGAAAAGACCATACAATAAGAGGGGTACAATTCTATACAGTTCCCACCACCAGAAATTCGTATCCCATCCCCTCCCTTGATAGCGTTCTTATTCTTTGTCCCTCTGGGAGTATGGACCTAGGATCATTATGAAGTGCAGAAGGTGGAAGGTGTGGTTTTCTTTAATTGATTCTCTGCTGAACATGGATTTTGGCAGGTTCATCCATACTCCCAGCCTGTCTCTCTCTTTCACTAGTGGGGCAGGGCTCCAGGACACATGGTGGGTGGGGTCATCTGCCCAGGGAAATCCAGTTGGCATCATGATAGCACATGGAACCTGGTGGCAGAAAAAAAAAAGAGTTAAGATATAAAGCAGAACAAATTGTTGAATAATCATGAAATAAAGGAAAAATATAGCAGGTGAGTTTTTGGATCTCCATTTTAGAAAAAGTTAGTAGATCTATTTTAGGTATATTCCAAGGAGTCCATGACTTTACTGGTTTTTGCCTGAGCCTGACAGTTAATATACAGGTAGACCCAAAGTATTGTCTGGGGAGATGGTGTTAGAGATAAAAAAGGGACTAGAAAACTGAATCAGAGAAGAGAGTAGCTCTCTAATAGCCTTGTCAGACAAATTAAGGGCTACAAAACCTGGATAAGGGAAAAATATTGAAAACAGCTTAAAAATACTTAAGGGAAAAATTGTGTGTGATATGGTGAGGCTTTGTTATTTTCAAGGTCTCTGAAAGATCTATCAGCTTTTATTGCACTTGGATTAGCTACATTGGATTCTCAGTCTTGAGCTCTGTATTTGTTTTGAATCGTTTGTTTTACACACACACACACACGCACACGCACACGCACACACACACACACATATATATATATAGATAGATAGATAGAGAGAGAGAGAGAGAGAGAGAGAGAGAGAGTAGAAAAAGGAAGATATTGAGGAAAAGAGAGACTTCTGTTACACTGACTCACCACTCATGAATCTTCTCCCTGTGGGTGAAGTCTGGGGATTTGAACCTGGATTCTTGTGCACGATAATGTGTGCACTTAATCTCTGTATTTTAATAAAAATTATAGAATGTGATGACCAGAACATTGTAGGCACATCAGTAGCATAAATGTACCATGGCTTTCCCTCTATTCTCTATTCTACCTAAACCTGCTTTCTTTTCTTCTGTGTTTCTATAGTTTTTGATGTCTACTATAGTTTAATTTTATGTATAAATATCAGTATATCGTTCATTGTGTTCATTTTCCAGATATTTTTGGCCAATGGGAGAAAGTAGCGGGACATCAATCTCCCACTGTTTCCAGTGTCTGATAGAAATATGTGATCAATCACATAGAGGTAAAATAGGCGGTTTGTCTGTTGACCATGCAAATCCAATGATGCTTTTTAGAATATTAATAACCCCCATTTAGTCTACATAGATGGATAGATGTGTGTGTTCCTTAAGGGGAATTTTATTGAGTGATAGCTGAAGTATTAAGAGTGTCTGCCTATTCTAATATTTGGCACTTATCCCCAATAGTTTATGCATTCCATAAATCTCTGAATTATTCTTCATTTTCACCTCACATTTCCACTCCCTCCTAGAGAAAAGGTCATTTCCATAATTTTGTAACATCTCCAGTTAATCTTTCTCTTTTTTTTTCCTCCAGGGTTATTGCTGGGGGGTTGGTCCCTTTGAAGCTGTCTGGTCACTTTCCCCTCTATCTGGGATTCCATGGGAGGCACAATACAGGTAATATTGACCCTTTTCTTATCCTTTTGTGGGCCCAACATCATCAACCATTTCTACTGAGCTGACCCATTACTCTTTTTAATTTGTTATTAGTAATTTGTTATAAGATTATAAGAATACAGTATATAGTTCCTCACCACACCTACCATTTATTCCTCCCCTCCCACCTCCCAAAGATAATTACCATAGTTCTCACAATTCTTACAGTTTTCTTCTCTTGATTGGATATATACTGGCAATTTCATATAAACCACATCTCTAGATTACACATAAGAGTGAAACCATCTGGCAGTTGTCTTTCATCGTTTTACTTATTTTGCTAAGCACAATCACCTTCAGTCCCATCCATTTTGTTCCAAAAGACACAGTATCATCTTTTTTTACTGCAGAGTAGTATTTCATGGAATATATAGCCCATAACTTCTTTAAACAGTCATCTGATGGTGGGCATTTAGGCTGCTTCCATTCTTTGACTACTGTGAAAAATGCAATTGTGAACATAGGACATATAGGGTGTATATGTCCCTTCCAATTAGTGTTTGAGTGTCTACTGGATGAATTTTCAAGAGTGGCATAGCTGGGACCCACTGCTCTTAATGTTAACCTGTCCTGATACTTACATAAAAAAATGGTCCTGTTTGTGTCTGCAGGCACTAATCTCTTAGGTTCTCTACTCATCATTCTTATCTCCTATGTTTTCATTTATCATGAAGATCTGTTTCTGCTCTAGGATAAAAAGTGATCTGTCTTTAATCTTTACTTAACATCCACATCCCTGTCACATCACAGGAACAAAACTAGGAAAAGGAAACCAGTTATTAATCCATGGTTTTTGTTTCCTCAGAAGTCAAAGTAAAGTATAGAAAGATTGTTTTTTTTCCTTCTTTTTTTTAATGTATTTAATTATGATTGACAAATTCGTTGGTTAAGAGGAGTAAAATTCCCTCCTTTAGAGTTCTGTGTCCAGTCCTACCCATTGGAGACTTTCCTATTCTTTATCTTTTTGGGAGTATGGATCCAAGATCATTATGTGGTACAGAAGGTAAAAGGTATGGCTTCTGTAATTGCTTCTCTGCTGGACAAAGGCATTGGCAGGTAAATCCATACTCCCAACCCATTTCTACATTTCCTTAATTTTTGCTTGAGCCCAACAGCTAACATGCCGCTGTGCTACTAGTATTGTCTGGAGAGATGGTTTCAGAATTGGAGATAAGACTAGAAAGCTGGATCAGGGAAGAGAGTCACTCCCAAATATGGGACAAGTATATAAATGCCACTAATTGTAAACCCCATCCATCTTCTCTGGGCCCCATATTCAGCAAAAGAGTCTTTGTAACCTCTACATCCCTGGAGGTCTATGCTTGCATCCTACGGTGATAGCTAGGAACATAGTAGGCTGCACTCATTATAGGACCAATCTTCCCCAAGTGGCAGAGTATACTGACCCAGACTCCCTTCATAGAGTAAGACAGTCCTTACCATAGTAGTTCCACAATGGAGGGCAATGACCTGTAGAGGCTCACAAGCAGGTCCACGATGCTGTTCCTGATGAAGATGACAAGTTATGGTGGAGAGAGGGATGTGTTAGAAGCCTATGCCCATCATACCTATGTGAGAATCCCAGTATTCGGTGACTAGGGCCCCAGATGATGGGG
Organism: Erinaceus europaeus; assembly: GCF_950295315.1. Lineage (NCBI taxonomy): Eukaryota > Metazoa > Chordata > Mammalia > Eulipotyphla > Erinaceidae > Erinaceus > Erinaceus europaeus. The sequence goes on from NC_080178.1 coordinate 6,346,270, forward strand.
TGGCCTGATCATGACCAAAAGAGCCATGATTAAAGTGTGCCAGTCTCTTGCCCTTATCCAACTTTTGCTGTTCTTACTTTTTATGACAAGGCTAGTCTTAGAGTGATTGAGGGAAGTGAAATAGGAAGTGGGTGAGGACAGTATCTAGGTCTAAGTAGAAACTATTTCATTAAGTATTTTATGGTGTCTTTTTTAGGTCTTTATACTTGCTTACTGCACTTCTTGAGTCACTGAACACTATTGTGAACTTTTACTTTAAGGGATATATCTTCCCCTAACTTATAAATACCTGTGCACAGGTGCTCTATTTCATGGGTCCTCGTCTGTATCTAAGGTTCTGTAGTTTTGTTGGGAAGTGCACCACCCAAAATGCAATTAAGTAGCCCTATGGGTTAGGGAAAGTTTCACAAGGGTAATGGAGCTGAAGGGTTGACATTCCATGCCTGGCATCTCTAGACACAGTCTGAAGTAAAACATGTCGAGGTGGTAGTGATTGCATTTGGTTGAGAACAGCAGATACAGTATCATATTGTATGGATCTAGGGAAGCCTGGAGGGAAAAAAGCCATGCCCCAAAAGTCCCAGGTCTGGGAGAAATGTTGGTTTTTATAGAAAATGGGGGAGGTTCTTGTCTTAGAGTTTAAGAAGGCAATAGATAGTTACTGTTGTAAACAAGTTATTTGGAAATTTGGTTTACTTTGAAAATGCCATGGTTATGACTTACTGTAGAAATCAAGATTCCATGGATGGGGTTAAGGATACAGAACTTTGGTGGCAGGAATGGTGTGAATATACACACCTATTGACTTATAGTCTTATAAATCACTAATCAAAATGAAATAGGAAAAATAGATTGAATGTGTTGACTTTTGGATGCATAGACTCTAGTTCTGAATATATATTCTTTCAATCTAAGCAATTAAAGTTTCAAATTGGTACCTGAATGCACTTTAATAGTAAGTCATTTCTAATAATGACTTTTAATTGAGATATTAAATCACCTCTATTAGGCCAGGGACACTAGAAGTAACTAGTTTTTTTCAGTATATGAAATACAGTTAGTTATAAATATCATTAAAAGGAAGATTACTTTTAATGATGCCCAGATGCAATAGACAGAATAAATTTAATAAACTGAGCTGAGAACATGTATATCTTATTAAATATTATAAACAATACAACTGAGCTCCAGAGTATGGCAGAGTAATACTACAAAACATATAGTGTGCTTATAAAACAAGTAGGTATCTCAGAAAGCTAAAGAGGCAGAATGTGATTATAAGGTCAATGATCAATCAAGGCAATGATGCTACAGTTCCTAGACCACAAACTGAAGATGAAGAACCTAGCTTAAAGCATAGTTTATAAGCTCCTTGTTTCTAGATCAGAAATATTCAGCTGAGATTTTTTGAGAGATGGCACTATAGTATAAAATTTCATCAACAAAATGCTAAGACATCTAAGTTAAAGGTTTAATTAGAACTAAGAATTGGAGGTTGGAAGCATTGACAATTTAGAGATCACATTTTCCCTAAGGACATTCCTCAAAGCCTGTTTTACATCTTTGTTCCTCAGACTGTAGATCATTGGGTTAAGTAGTGGACTGACAAAGGTATAGAAAACAGATATTATCTTGGATTCTTCCACAGTCTTATCGGTCGGGGGTCTTACATACATGCAGAAGAGGGACCCATAAAACAGGGTAACAGCCATCATGTGGGAGCCACAGGTGGAGAATGCCTTGCGCCTTCCCTCTGCTGACTTGATCCGGAGGATGGCAGCAATAATAAAGGCATAGGACACCAGAATGATGGTGAGGGAATTGGAGAGGTTGAAGCCAGCTGATACAAACATGGCATGTTCTTTGACATAAGTATCAGAGCAAGACAGCTTGATGAGGGGTGGATCAGCACAGTAGAAGTGATTGATGACATTGGATCTACAGAAGTTCAAGCGGAAGGTCAATATGGCCTGAAACAGTCCATCTGAGAAGCCATAGACAAAAGGAGATGTGGCCAGGCAGATGCAAACAGACTTGGACATCTTCACACTGTAGCGCAGAGGGTTGCATATGGCCACGTAGCGGTCATAGGCCATTGCTGCCAGCAAGTAATATTCAGTCAGGAGAAGGGCAATGAAAATGAAACACTGAGTGAAACAGCCAGCAAAGGTGATGGATTTCTTCTCTGATAAGAAATTTACCAACATCTGTGGGGTTGCATTGGTGGTGTAACAAACATCTACAAAGGCTAAAACTGTGAGGAAGAAGTACATGGGTGTGTGAAGGCGAGAGTCCAGTCTGATTAAAACAATCATGCCCAGGTTTCCCAGGAGGGTGACCATGTACACAACCAGAAACAGCACAAAGAGGAGAGGCTGGAGTTCAGGGCGATCTGTGAGTCCCAGGAGAATGAATTCTGTCAGTATGCTGCCATTTTGGAAGGTCATTTTCTGATATTTTGTGACTGCACTTGAGACATTAAACAGACATGAAGACAGAAATGTTGTAACTGATGAGTAAAATGTTGTTCTCAAAATATTAAAGGTGAAAAATGAGTACTCCATCAACCAATTTTGTATTTATGCTAATTCCAGCTTTCCTTTGTCTTTAGATTGAATTGCTATGGGATTTCTATTATTGATTAACAAGCATTACAGGTAATTATCCATACACTAATCTTCCTAACATATTCATTCTCCTAAGCATCTAATACCATGGAAGCTATTCATTGCTAACAATTATTAGCTAGAGTGATCAATAGAATTAGAAGAATTCTGTTTCCAGATGAAGAAGGAGATTCAGGTTCAATTAAACATCCTGTGTGAACCTGATGGTTGGATCCTGAAACAGAGCAACACTATTAAAAAAACTTGAAGAGGGGCCATTTAGACAGATGCCAATGATAAGAAGAGCACAGAGTCATTCATACAGCACTGTGTTTATGTTTGAAGAAGAATGCCATCTAACAAAAGAAATTTCCTGGTGTGTCTCAAAATTATATCAACTCTACCACAAGTTTGCCCTTTGAGTGAACCTGGGTAACTGAAATCTTGGCTATAGTCTTTTCAAAAATTGACAAGTTGAATTAAATTATGAGGGAACTGCTCTACCATACGAATGTTTCAACAGCTCACTATATAATATCTAGAACACTGATATTTCATGTCTTCAATTAGCACTTATGTATGCTGTGATAACAATGCTTTAAGCAACCAGAGCCGATTCCAAATGCTTAAGAAAATACTTTGCCTAAAGTAAGCATGTAATGAGTGCCACAAGAATTAAGAGTTGGGCAGTAGTGCAGCGGGTTAAGTGCAAGTGTTGCAAAGCACAGGAGCCTGAGTAAACAACCCGACTTGAGCACCCAGCTCCCAAGGTGCAGCAGAGTCACTTTACAAGCAGTGAAGCAGGTCTGCAGGTGTCTGTCTTTCTCTCCCCCTCTCTGTCTTGCCCTCGTCTCTCCATCTCTCTGTCCAGTCCAACAACAATGACATAAATAACAACAGTAATGACTACAACAATAAAATAACAAGGGCAACAAACGGGAATAAATAAATAAATATTAAAAAAATAATTAAGAGTTAGGATTTTGCAAAATAGCCTTTATTCTCTACTTTCTTACCCACAACAAGTCCTCTTTCAGAGCTAAAACTCAAGACTTCTTAAGTCTCCTTGATTTTGAAAGCCCAGGACACTTACTATTTTTTAAATTTGTATTTATAAAAATGAAACACTGACAAAAGCCATAGGATAAGAGGGGTACAACTTCACACAATTGCCACCACCAGAAAACTCTGATGGAAAATAAATGTAACCAGCAGAGCTCCATTTAAGATTCCCAAGCAGTTTTCTCTTGCAAAAAAAAAAAAAGGAAAAACACAAAGACTTACTTCCAGTTCTGCCGTGAGTCTATTTTCTCAACCTCTGATAAAGCTTTCTGGTTGTTTCATTAAGCTATTAAATGTTGGCAATCTTATACCAGAGAGTAGGGAGTAGGGACCATTTCTTTAAGCAAATCTCAGAAGACCTTAAGAGTAGCAGAGATAAACATTACATCATCAATTATCTCTCTTGGGATTAATTAGAGTATTCTTACCTGAGATTATTCTAAATATGTCTTAGTCACATTTTCCATGGTTTTAAATGTACTGTTCTAAGAGTTCTGGGGAAGGTCCTTAAAGAGATTTCACCATAAAAGGATGGTGATATGCTGAGTTTATTATTTTTTTTTTTTTTTGTTCTTTAGTATGACTTCTCATCAGTGCTTTGCTGGTGAACACTTAAGACTTGATCAAGGACTGCTATAATCAGAATTGTGAAACAATTCACTAACAAACATTTTTGTTAGCACTTCCTACATGTCAGTAAGTTTAACAGAAACCATTTAATGATTACTCAAAATAACCACAACTGGGAATATGACCTCAACTTTCAGGTAAAGAGACAGACTCTAGTGTTCCCATGCATTTATCATTGTTTTACTTCCTCATTCACACTAGTGAAAGGAATCAAGTGATATTTGTTTCTTTGTTTCTGACTGATATCACTTAACACAATTCTCTTAAGTCCATTTCAGAAGATCCAAGGATTTAAAAGGAACAAGTTAGAAGTTCTTAAAAATGGGTGAAGACACAGTGCCTTATGGTGGAGACAATAAAAAGTCAGGAGCATCATAAGATTTGCTAGTGCCTGATATTTTAAACTGTATTTTTATTATTTGATATTGATTTAGAAAATTGAGAGGCATAGGGGTGGGAGCAGCAGCAGCTGTGTTTCCCTCCTCTCCTCTCCTAGGTGAACTAGGAATACCAAAGGAGACCACTTGGGACAGCAACAAGAAAGGACTAGAATGACTTCAGGAGCCCACCAAATCACCGGTGAGTGCAAACACATGTGGTTTGTGGACAGAGAGGAGCCTAGGGAGAGATTAAAGTGGCTGGTAACAGTATAGTAGTTTACCAGTTAAGACACCACCTCCAGTCTATTTCATCAACAAAAATAAGGCTAAAAGGAGGAGAAGACTCCCCGAGGACTCACCAAGTACAGCTCTGAGTCTCCATTACTGCTGTCCTCAGAATCTAGAGCAGCGGGTTGGAGGCACTGTGTTGACACCAGGGGACAGAGAACTAACAAGGAAACACAGGAAAAGATCTATAACTTGGTGGCCTAGTGATGGGGCTGTGAGAGTCTCTTTGCATAACCACTGGATTATCTCTGCCCCACCCTGTTCTATCTCTTGGTCAGGAGTCACTGATTAAGTTAAGAAGCCTAATTATAGTTTAAAAGCCCTCAGGCTCCCATAGCCTACAGGGAAGGAAAAGAACAAAAGAGGTTTTTAAGCCACTGTGCTCCAACTCAGGGATTAAACTAATATTAAAATAACTGTCAATTTCGACAACTGTGAACCCTTTAATTACCTTACTTAGACACAAGTCAATCCAGGAAAGAGTGATCAATAATATGAAAAGTTCTGAGAGAGGGACCTCATAAAATACTATATAAAATAATTAAACCAACAAGAAGAAATATTGGAGAAATGAACCAGGACAAGAACCAGCTAAAAGCCCCCCAAAGGCACAAAATAATGAGATCAACATCCAAACACTAGTTAAGGAAATAATCACAGGAGTGAGTAAAGAGTTTGAAAGAATTGTCATCAAAATGCAGAAACAACAAATGAGACCCTGGAATAAAACACTAATCATCTCAAAGCTATTAAAGAGCTGAAAGCTGAAATAGATGAGCTAAGAACACAACTACCTGAACAAGCTCAAACAGTATCAGAACAGCATAACAAAATAGATGAATTCCAGAAAACAGTAGAGGGGAGAGAGAATAGAATAAACGAGGCTGAAGACAGAATTAGCAAGATCAAGAATGAATTAGAGACAACTACAAAAGAAGTAAGAGATCTCAAAAATAGATTAAGAGATATGGAATAAAAACAACAAAGACCTATGGGATAACTTCAAAAGAAATTATATAGGCATTATTGGCTTACCAGATGAAGAAAAAGAATGAGGGGAAGAAAGCATTCTTCAGGACATAATATCTAAAAACTTCTCTAGTATAGACAATATAAGACATAGAGGTCCAAGAAGCCCAGAGGGTCCAAAACAGAATTAACACAGACTTAAAGTCACCAAGACACATCATATTTAGAATGGAATGGAATAAGGATAAAGAAAGGATCCTGAAGGCTGTAAGAGAAAAACAAAGAGTCACCTACAGAGAAAAAAACCCATAAGATTAACAGCAGAATTCTCCACACAAACACTACAGGCCAGAAAAGAATGGCAAGATATCTATCAAGTGCACAATGAGAAAGGCTTTCAAACAAGACTACTATATCCTGCTAGACTGTCATTCAGGCTAGATAGAGACATAAAAACCTTCTCAGACAAGCAACATTGAAAGAATCAACTATCACCAATCCTGCCCTGAAAGAAGTTCTGAAAGGTCTCCTATAAACAGTCAGATCAGCATAAATATGCCATATATTAGAACACTCTAAAAATCTACAAGAATGGCATTAAAATATCTTCAATCTTTAATATCACTAAATGTCAATAGCCTGAATTCACCTTTTAAAAGGCACAGAGTAGGAAGATGGAAAAGAAAACACAACTCAACAACATACTGTCTACAGGAAACCCACCTAACTCATCAAGAAAAACACAGACTTAAAGTGAAAGGATAGAAAACTATCATACAAGCCAATGGCCCACAAAAAAAGGGCAGGAACAGCTTTCTCATATCTGACACGACAGACTTTAAAATAAATAATATTAAAAAAGAGGATGGACACTACTTAATGTTCAATGAATCAGTCAATCAAGAGCACTTAATAATTATTAACATCTATGCAGCCATCTAAATACATCAAACATCTACTGGAAGAGCTACAGCAATATATTAACAGCAACACAGTCACAGTAGGGGACTTCAATATCCCACTCTCTCAACTTGACAGATCACCCAGGCAGAAAATCAGTAAAGACATGAGGGGGCTAAATGAAGAGATAGAAAAAATAGAACTATTGGACATTTTCAGAGTCATTCATCCCAAGAAACTAGAATACAAATTTTACTCAAGTCCACATGGGTCATTCTCAAGGATAGACTATATGTTAGGCCACAAAGACAGCATCAGGAAATTCAAAAGCATTGAAATCATCCCAAGCATCTTCTCAGACTACAATGGAATTAAACTAATAATCAACACTTCATAATCAACAAAAGATTAGTAATAGTCACAAAATGTGGAAGCTCAACAGTATACTACTTAACAACCACTGGGTCAAAGAGAAAAATAAAGGAAGAAATTAAAATGTTTCAAGAGTTCAATGAAAATGAAGACACAAGCTATCAAAATATTTGGGACACAGCTAAGGCAGTACTGAAAGGGAAGTTCATAGCCACACAAGCACACATTAAGGAACAAGAAAAAGCAGAAATCAACAGCCTGATTGCACATCTTAAAAACCTAGAAGAAGAATAACAAAGGAATACTAAAGCAACTGGAAGGACAGAAATAACTAAAGTTAGGGCAGAAATAACATTGAAAATAAGAAAGCCATATGGAAGATCAACAAAAGTGAAAGTTGGTTCTTCAAAAGAGTGAAGAAAATCGACAAATATTTAGTTAGACTCACAAAACAAAAAAAGGAGAAGACCCAAATAAATTGGATAGTAAATGAAAGAGGAGATATCACAACAGACACCAGAGAAATTCAGCATATCATGTGAGACTTCTATGAACAACTATATGCCACCAACCTAGAGAACCTGGAAGAAATGGATGATTTACTAAATACCTACAAACTTCCAAATTTAAGTAAAGAGTAACAATATAACATGAACAGGTCCATGAAAGCTAATGAAATTGAAACAGCTATCAAAAACCTTCCCATGAATAAAAGTCCTAGACCAGATGGTTTTACAAATGAATTCTACAAAACCCTCAAAGAAGAACTAATGCCTCTACTTTTAAAAGTCTTCCAGAAGACTGAAAACACTGGAATACTCCATTCCAGCTTCTATGAAACCAACATCACTCTGATACCAAAAGCAGATAGGGACACAACCAAAAAAAGAAACTATAGACCAATATCTCTGATGAATATAGATGCTAAAATATTGAACAAAATTATAGCCAACCAGATACAGCAGTATATTTAAAAGAGTGTTCATCATGGCAAAGTGGGTTTTATCCCAGGGATGCAAGGTGGGTTTTACATCAATCAATGTGATCCACCACATCAATAAAAGCAAGACCAAAAACCACATGATCATCTCAATAGATGCAGAGAAAGCCCTTGAAAAAACACAACATTATTTTATGATCAAAACACTACAAAAATAGGAATAGATGGAAAATTCCTGAAGATAGTGGAGTCTATATATAGCAAACCTACAGCCAACATCATACTCAGTGGTGAAAAACTGATAGCATTTCCCCTCAGATCAGGTACTACAGAGTGCTGCCCACTATCGCCATTACTATTCAACATAGTGTTGGAAGTTCTTGCCATAGCAATCAGGCAGGAGCAAGGAATTAAATGAATACAGATTGGAAGAGAAGATGCCAAACATGATAGTATATATAGAAAAACCTAAAGAATCCAGCAAGAAACTTTTGGAAATCAGCTGGCAATACAGTAAGGTTTCAGGCTACAAAATTAACATTCAAAAGTTAGTGGCATTACTCTATGCAAACTCTAAGTTAAAAGAAGTTGAAATCCAGAAATCAGTTCCTTTAACTATAGCAACAAAAACAATAAAATATGTAGGAATAAACCTAAACAAAGAAGTGAAAGACATGTATACTGAAAATTATGAGTCACTGCTCAAGGAAATTGAAAAAGACACAAAGAAGTGGAAAGATATTCCATGTTCATGGGTTGGAAGAATTAACATCATCAAAATGAATATACTACCCAGAGAGATATACAGATTTAATGCTATCACCATCAAGATCCCAACCACATTTTTTAGGAGAATAGAACAAATGCTACAGATGTTTATCTGGAACCAGAAAAGACCTAGATTTGCCAAAACAATCTTGAGAAGAAAGAACACAACTGTCGGCATCATACTCCCAGATCTCAAATTGTATTATAGGGCCATTGTCATCAAAACTGCTTGGTACTGGAACATGAATGGACACACTGACCAGTGGAATAGAATTGAGAGCCCAGAAGTAATCCCCCACACCTATGGACATATAATCTTTGACAAAGGTGTCCAAACTGTTAAATAGGGAAAGCGAAGTCTCTTCAACAAATGGTGTTGGAAAAAAAATGGATTTAAACATGCAGAAGAATGAAACTGAACCACTATATTGCACCAAATACAAAAGTAAATTCCAAGTGGATCAAGTACTTGGATGTTAGACCAGAAAGTATCAGATACTTAGAGGAAAATATTGGCAGAACACTTTTCCGCATAAATTTTAAAGGCATCTTCAATGAAACGAATCCAATTACAAAGAAGACTAAGGCAAGCATAAACCTCTGGACTACACCAAATTAAAAAGTTTGTGCACAGCAAAAGTAACCAATACCCAAACAAATAGACCCTTCACAGAATGGGAGAAGATCTTTACATTCCTTACATCAGACAAGAGGCTAATAATAACCAAAGTATATAAAGAGCTTGCCAAACTCAACCACAAGAAAATAAATGATCCCATTAGAAAATGGGGAGATAAAATGTACAGAATATTCACCACAGAAGAGATCCAAAAGCCCTAGAAACACATGAAAAAATGTTCCAAGTCTTTGATTGTTAGAGAATTGCAAATAAATACAATAATGACATACTACTTCACTCCTGTGAGTATGTCATATATCAGAAAAGGTAGCAGCAGCAAATGCTGGAGAGGTTGTTGGGTCAAAGGAAACCTCCTATACTGCTGCTGGCTGGAATGTCAATTGGTACAACCTCTGTGGAGAACTCTCAGAAGGCTAGAAATGGACCTACCCTATGATCCTGAAATTCCTCTCCTCATCATATATCCTAATGAACCCAACACACCCATCCAAAAAGATCTATGTACACATATGTTCTTAGCAGCATAATTTGTAATAGCCAAAACCTGGAAGCAACCCAGGTGTCCAGCAACAGATGAGTGGCTGAGCAAGTTGTGGTATATATATATATATATATATATATATATATATATATATATATATATATATATATGAATAATACTCAGCTATAAAAAATGGTGACTTCACCATTTTCAGCCAATCTTGGATGGACCATGAAAAATTCATGTTAAGTGAAATAAGTCAGAAACAGAGGGGTGAATATGGGATGATCTCACTCTCAGGAAGAAGTTGAAAAACAAGATCACAAGAGAAAACACAAGTAGAACCTGAACTGAAATTGGCATGTCGCACCAAAGTAAAATACTCTGGGGTGGGGGTGAGGGATACAGATCCAAAAAGGATGACAGAGGACCTAGTAGGGGTTGTGTTGTTATATGGAAAACTAGGAAATGTTATGAATGTACAAACTATTGTATTTACTGTCGAATGTAAAACATTAATTCCCCAATATAGAAATTAAAAGAGAGAAAGACATAGGGGTATAATTCCACAACACCAGAGTACTGTGTCCCATTCCATCCAGTGAAACTGCTGTAGTCCTCCTAAGCTCTCAGATATGGGTTGACTATTATTTCTTTTTTATTTTATTTTTTTATTTATTTTTTTTTTCCTCCTCCAGGGTTATTGCTGGGCTCGGTGCCTGCACCATGAATCCACCGCTCCTGGAGGCCATTTTTTTTCCCCCTTTTGTTGCCCTTGTTGTAGCTTCATTGTGGTTATTACTATTGCCCTTGTTGACGCAATTCGTTGTTGGATAGGACAGAGAGAAATGGAGAGAGGAGGGGAAGACAGAAAAGGGGAGAGAAAGATAGACACCTGCAGACCTGCTTCAACGCCTGTGAAGCGACTCCCCTGCAGGTGGGGAGCCGGGGGCTCGAACCGGGATCCTTACGCCGGTCCCTGCACTTTGCGCCACATGCGCTTAACCCACTGCGCCACCGCCCGACCCCAGGTTGACTATTATTTCTATAATTACCTACATTTATATTTATTTCCTTTTTTCCCTCTATGGTCTTGTCTTTTCTTTTTTTCTAAGTCACACCAACACTTAATGCTATTTCTGTTAATCTTTTCTTTTATCCTCTTCCCTTCTAGGTTTTGGAATCTTGATGGAATTGGAGTTCAGAGCCCTCTGGTAATCTTCCCTTAACATTGTTTCCCTCTCTGGGTGTATGGACCAGCATTCTTTGAGGGTTTAAAAGGTGGAATGTCTGGTTCCTGAAGTTGCTTATCTGCTGGATATGAGTGTTGGGAGCTTGACTCATATCCCTGCTTCTAACATTCCATAGTGGGGTGGGGCTCTGGATAGGGGAGGTTCTGAGACACATTGCTGAGATCATCTGCCCTGAGAATTCAAGAAGAAATCATATTTGTTTCTACAACTTGATGACTGAATGATATAATGTAGGACAAAATGTTTAATAAACATAAATGAAAAGGCATAAATAGAGCAAATGAGTATTGGAATCTTAGGGTGAAGAGAAGCTAGGAAGTCTAGTTCATTGTCTGGGAAGATGTAATTAGAGTTGAAAACAGGGCTAGAAAGTTGGATTAGGGCAGACAGAAGTCCAAACCTTGAAGGGAAAAAATATAAATACTCCCATGATCTGACCTATGGCCCATATCTAGTCACATTTAGTATAAAGAGCCTGTGTGAATTCCTTGTCTCTGGCAATCTGAGCTACCAGCCCATGGTCACAACTGGGAACATTCCAGGATCACTCCTTTTCCAGTGGCAGAGAAGGATGACCCAGTCTCCCTTCAGGGAGTGGAGAAGACCTTACCACTGCTGCTCTACAGAGAGGGCAGGGTTCTGATGAAGCCCACAGAGGGCTTGTAATGATATTCCTGATGGAAGTGACCAGTGGTCTATTAAAGGTCTAGAAAGCCAAGGATTCTCTGATCAGGGCTCCAGATGATGAGATGTCCTGGTATTGGATTTTGTTGTCCTTTCTTTATCTGATGAACATAGACTGTTTTGCAGTTGTTAATGTGTTGAGTGTAATTTGTTGTATTCATACAAGTATTAGGTTTGTGGATCCTGACCTCATGTTAGGAAGGAAATACCCATAGGATTTTAGTGGGATCCAACTTAACTTTAGATTTAACTGCATTTACTGGTTTTGATTATTCTGATAAAGGTTGTCATAGGGATTGTAACTTACCATATACAGGCTATCCATATGTGTTAAAGACTTTCTGTAAACCATTGACCCCTCAATTTAAACATATTTAAAAATGGATAAAGAGACAAAAGAATGAGTAACAGATAGAGAGAGAGAATGAAAGAAAGAAAATAGAGAAAATGGATGCTAGGAATCATAAAGTAGGTGTGGAGACATCAAAGCAAAGTGATAATATTGGCTAGGAAAAATATGAACTTGTAAGTCAGTTGTAGGAAAGTGAAGTATTTGTGCTAAGAAGTTACACACAAGATCATCGACATGAGTTATCGAATAAAAAAAGGTAACTCCCATAACTTATCATCTCACAAGAACAAAACCAAGAAAAGGAAAACAGTAGGTGATCCATAGCTTCTATTTTCTCTGAAGTCAAAGTAAAGTATAGAAATACTGGCTTTAATGACACCCAGCTGAAATAGACATAGAATCAATTTAGAAAGGGAGCTGAGAACATGTATATCTTATTAAATACTGAGATCCAGAGCATGACAGAGTAATACTACTAAATATAAAGTATGCGTTAAAAACACCTATGGATCTCTGAAAGCTAAACACAGAGTGTAATGTGAAAAGTCAGCAACCAAGCCAGTCAATGATGCCACAGTTCCATGGACCACAGACTGAATGAAGATGAAGGACTTCTGCTAAAATTATAGTCAATATCTTTCTTTCTCTCTCACTTTCTTTCTTTCTTTTTGTCTTTCTGTTTTTTTTTCTTTTACAGATATATTCAACTGAGATTTTGGAGACATGATACCATGATATATAAAAATTCATCAAGAAAATGCTAAGACATCAAATCAAAGGTTAGATTAAAACTAAGGTTTATTGAAGATTGAAGGCAATGAAAATTTAGTAGCCATATTTTGCTTGAGGACATTCCTCAAAGCCTGCTTTACATCTTTGTTCCTCAGACTGTAGATCAATGGATTAAGTAGTGGACTGACAAAGGTATAGAAAACAGATATTATCTTGGATTCTTCCACAGTCTTATCGGTCGGGGGTCTTACATACATGCAGAAGAGGGACCCATAAAACAGGGTAACAGCCATCATGTGGGAGCCACAGGTGGAGAATGCTTTGCGCCTTCCTTGGGATGACTTGATCCGGAGGATGGCAGCAATAATAAAGGCATAGGACACCAGGATGATGGTGAGGGAGTTGGAGAGGTTGAAACCAGCTGAAATGAGCATGGCATGTTCTTTGACATAAGTATCAGAGCAAGATAGCTTGATGAGGGGTGGGTCAGCACAGTAGAAGTGATTGATGACATTGGAGCTACAGAAGTTCAAGCGAAAGGTCAATATGGCCTGAAACAGTCCATCTGAGAAGCCATAGACAAAAGGAGATGTGGCCAGGCAGATGCAAACAGACTTGGACATCTTCACACTGTAGTGCAGAGGGTTGCATATGGCCATGTAGCGGTCATAGGCCATTACTGCTAGCATGTAAAACTCAGTGAGGAGAAGGGCAATGAAAAGGTAACACTGGGTGAAGCATCCAGCAAAGGTGATGGATTTCTTCTCTGATAAGAAATTTACCAACATCTGTGGGGTTGCATTGGTGGTGTAACAAACATCTACAAAGGCTAAAACTGTGAGGAAGAAGTACATGGGTGTATGAAGGTGAGAGTCCAGTGTAATTAAGACAATCATGCCCAAGTTGCCCAGGAGGGTGACCATATACACAACCAGAAACAGCACAAAGAGGAGAGGCTGGAGTTCTGGGAGATCTGTGAGTCCCAGGAGGATGAATTCTGTCAGTATGCTGCCATTTTGGAAGGTCATTTTCTGAGATTTTGCAACAGCACTTAAGACAATAAAAAAACATAAAGACAAAAAGAGTATTCTAGCTGCAGAGTAAAACATTTTTCTCTAAATATGATGCTTGCAATATGAATAGACCAACAATGTTTTTTTTTTACTTCTGCTTAAGTCCAGTTGTCCTTTATCTTCAGAATGAATTACTATGGCATTTCTAGGTTTCCTATTCATCATTACACCTGTAGCTGTGCTTTTTTAAAAAATATATTTAGATTTATTTTTATTATATTTATTTATTGGATAGAGACCTCCAGAAATCGAAAGGGAAGGGAGAGTTGGAGAGAGACAGAGAGACACCTGCAGCCCTACTTCACCACTCCTGAAGTTTTCCCCTACAGGTGGGGATCAGGGACTTGAACTTGGGTCCTTGCACACTGTAATGTGTGCACTTAACCTGTGCACTTAACCAGGTGCACGGGATGCATTGGATCGACCTCGTGGTGCATCCCGTGAGTACCCATTTATTGGGAAAACTGACGATCCTTCCTGGCCGACTGAATCCACATGGATCCCAGTCACTTTCAAAGCCAGCAACAAGCAGACATCAGGCTCAACCTGACGCTGTTGACTGGCTACGGAAGAAGGGCAAACGCTAGAAGAAGAAGAACCAGGTGCACCACCACCTGGCCCCCTTTTTAATTTTTTTAATATTTATTTATTCTCTTGTGTTGCCCTTGTTGTTTTATTGTTGTAGTTATTGCTGTTGTTGTTGGATGCTGTGCCTTTGTTATAATTATATCTCTACTTAAATCTATACTCATTATCATTATAAAGATTCTCCATACTTTCTACCTCCTAACAATACCTTTTGTTTTCTTGGTCTACCAATCATTTTCAATCTTCTCCTCTCAAGCATTTCACTTCATTCCTGTCAGACATGAACTTGTATTTGTCCCTTATTGCTTTATTCTTCCAGTGCATCCTCTGTATCTCTAATGTATCTCTAATTTCCTTTTTTAAATAAAATCTTTTATTTATGTATTTACTTATTTTTAGATAGAGAGAAAGAGGAGTTTGGAGGAAGATAGATTATAGAGAAGAAGAGAGATAGAGAAACACTTGCGTATGATTCCTCCCTTGTGAAATATTTTCCCTACAAGTGTTGACAGTGGGCTCTAACATGGTTTCCTGTGCACTGTAATGTGTGTGCTTAACTAGGTGTGACAAGGCCCAGCCCCACCCCTTCTAATTTATTCTCCATCTCATACATTTTCATAATGTATCTCATTTTTCTCAGGTCATTAAAAAAACTATGCAGAGGCCGTGCGGTAGCGCAGTGGGTTAAGCGCAGGTGGCGCAAAGCGCAAGGACCAGCGGAAGGATCCTGGTTCGATCCCCCTGCTCCCCACCTGCAGGGGAGTTGTTTCACAAGCGTTGAAGCAGGTCTGCAGGTGTCTATCTTTCTCTCCCCTTCTCTGTCTTCCCCTCCTCTCTCCATTTCTCTCTGTCCTATCCAACAACAACGGCATTAATAACAACAAGGGCAACAAAAAATAGGGGAAAATAGCCTCCAGGAGCAGTGGATTTGCAGAGCCAGCCCTAAATCCCAGCAATAACCCTGGAGGCAAAAAAAAAAAAAAAACCCAAAAACTATGCAGTAGTCTACTTCATCAATATTCTGTGGTTAAGACACATATTTATATATCATGTTTCAAAGTAAAGAGAGAATACAGCCAGTAAGATAGTCCTATCATAGTGCAATTGCTTTGACAAAGCAATTGTGACAAAGGTGGGAACCTGACCTGCACTACATTGTCATTGCTTCTGACTCTGTGTCTCTGTCTGTATTTCTATTTTTTTTCTTAATTTTTTTCCTGTCTGTATTTCTAAGTAGGACAGTCTGAAATGTTGATTCCCCAGAGACTATAAAGAAAGAAAAAGAGAGAGAAAGAAACTCAATATGAGGTTTACAGTTAATGGTATTGATATACATTTCCCATATTTCAGAGCTACTTTCTGCTCTGATCCAGTTTTCTAGTCCTATTCCCAACTCTGACACCTTCTATACAATACTTTCAACCCACCTGCAAGTTAGTTATCAGGATCAGGCAAAAATTAGTAAAGTCATGGGCCCCTTGGAATATACCTAAAATAGACTTCTTACCTTCTTCTAACCAACAGGGTGACTCCAAATATCATCTTCTATACTCTTACCTTTAGGTTACTGATTACTAAACACTGTTCTGTTTTATATCTTAAAGTTTTTCAGCCATCATGTTGCAGATGCTACCGTGATTTCAACCAACCTGACTTCCCTAGGCAGATGACCTCATGGATGTGTCCTAGAATCTCACCTCTACAGAGCCCTGCCCCACTATGGAAAGATAGGAACATGCTGGGGGTATGGATCCATGGGACAAAGACCATTTCCCGCAAAGAAAAAGTTACAGAAACCAGACCTCCCACCTTCTGTACTCCATAAATATCTTTGATACATACTCTCAAAGGAATAAAGAGTAAGGCAGCTTCCAATGGAGGTGATGGGATGTGAATCAAGTAGTGGGAATTGTACCCCTCTTCTTCAACAATCTTAAGAAAACCGGCCTTTTTTCTCTATTCCTTGCCCATAACTGATGGGAGATAAGACACGTCCTCTTTCAGAGCTAGAACTCAAGATTCTTTAAGTCTCACTGATTTTGAATGCCCAAGAAGACCTACTATTTTAAGGATGGAAAATAAATTTAACTTGTAGAGCTTCATTTAAGATTCCCATGCAATTTCTGTTGGCTAGACATTAAAGTAAAAGCACAAAGACTTACTTCCAGTTCTGCTGGGAGTCTGTTTTCTCAACCTCTGATAAAGCTTTCTGATTTTTCACTAAACTGTGAAATGTTGGCAATATTATACCAGAGAGTAGGGAGAAAGGATCACCTCTTTAAGCAAATCCCAGAAGACCTGAAGAGTGACAGAGATAACTACTACATCAGTAATTATCCCTTTGGGGTTTAACTAGAATAGTCTCTAGTGATAAAGATAACCATTTGTCTTAATCACATTTTCTGCAATTTTAAATACACTGTTTTAATTCTAAAGGAACATAAAGAGATTACACAATAAAATATTGGTGATGTGCTCAGTTTGTTGGTTGTTTATTTTCTTTTGTTCTTATAATAGGACTTCTCATTAGTGCCTTCTCTAGTGAACACCTATGTCTTGATCAAGGTTAGTTCTAAGCAGCAAACACTGGTGATCACTTCCTATGTGTGAGGAACTTTTATGGAAGTCACTTAATGATTACTCAAAGTAACCCCGTGAGATAGGACTATGACCTCAACCTTCAGATAAAGAAACAGAATCAAGTGTTCCCCCTGCATTTTTTCTCTTGCTTTACCTCCTCAGTCATGCCTGTGAATGAAATCAGGTGATATTTGATTCTCTGTTTCTGACTGATGTCTTGGGGTCTTGATGGAATTGGACCAGCCTTCTTTTGGGGTTGCAGAACGTGGAATGACTGGCTTCTGTAATTGATTCCATGCTTGACATGGGCATTAACTTGCTGATCCTTACCCCCAGCCAATTTCTTTCTTTCTCTAGTATGGTAGGACTCTGAAGAGGTGAGACTTGGGGACACATTGTTGAGTTTGTCTGCCCAGGGAAGCCAGGATGGAATCATAGTAGCATCTTCAACTTGATAGCCAATAGGAAACAAGATAAAAAGCAATAGAAAACAATAGAATTTAAAAATAAACATAGACCGAAAAATTGGAATAGAGAAGATGAGAATAAGGATCTTAGAGTGAAAAGAAACTAAGACGTATATTTTAGGTAAGTTTCTAGAAGCCCATGACTTTACTTTAAAGAATTTGAACTCTATAGCTAGCAAACAGGTAGACTAAAAACATTGCCTGGGAAGACGTAGTCAGAGTTGGGAATAGGGATAGAAACCCAGAGTAGAGCAGAGGGTAGCCCCCTATCTTGAAGAGAAAATATAAATAAATTAACTGTTTACCCCATCTATCTGACCCAGGGTCCATATGTATTAACATTTGGTATAGAAGCCTGGATAATCTCCATGTCCTTATCAGTCTGAGATCATAGCCTATAGTCAAAGCTGTGAACATTTTAGGCTGTGTTCATTCCAGGAACAGTCTTCCTCGAGTAGCAGAGCAGAATTCAGAGAGTGGGCAGCTTCTATGATTGCTGCTCTACAGTGAGCACAAGGTCCTGGTGAGGCCTACAAGAGGGCTTATGATGATGTTCCTGGCAGAAGTAACCAGTAATGGTGGAGAGAGGCATCTATTAGAAGTCTGGGCTCATCCTAGCTATGTAGGAATCCAAGGATCCCCTGAATAGGGCTCCAGATGATGGAGTGGCTTGGTACTGGACAAAAAGGCTATCATTAAATGAGCCAGTCTCTTACCCTTATCTAGACTTTGTGGTCCTTTCTTTATCTTTGAGCTTTAGGCATTCTCTCAGGTGTTAAAAGCATTAAGTGTCATTTGTTGTATCCAAACTGGTATTAGATTTCTGTGTTCTTGCCTCAAGTAAAGGGGGAAATACACCAAGGATTTTAGTTAGGTCTAAGTTAACCTTAGTTGTATTTATTGTTTTTGATGGTTCTGATAAAGGTCACAGGGACAGTCTCTCTCTCTCTCTCTCTCTATATATATATATATATATATATATATATATATCGAGTATATCTCCCTCCTCTCATACTCCTTGCTTCCTCCAATCACTCTGTCTACTCAAATAATTACACAAAAGATGGTAAAGTGTAACACATAATCTAATCTAGCAGAATCAGTATTATTGTCACGCCTTGATAATCTTTAGAAGAAACACTGGTGCCTGTTTTGAGATATGAGAATGCAGACCTATTATAACAGTATTGTAAAAATAATTTTCAATAAAAATTAGCATATAAATATATATATATATATATATATATATATTGCACTAGGACTAGCTGCACAACCAGGTACGACACCAACCAGCCCGTCAGAGATTATTTTTTTAAAAAAAATACTTCACTATATCAAGTTTACCAATGTGATGGTAACACAAATATTATAAAAATAATCTGTCTCAGAAGGATAAAAAATAGGGAAGCTGGGAGTCGGGCTATAGTGCAGTGGGTTAAGTGCACGTGGTGCAAAGCACAAGGGCCGGCATAAGGATCCCAGTTCAAGCCCCAGCTCCCCACCTGCAGGGGCGTTGCTTCACAAGTGGTGAAGCAGGTCTGCAAGTGTCTATCTTTCTCTCCTCCTCTCTGTCTTACCCCTCCTCTCTCCATTTCTCTCTGTCCTATCCCACAACAATGGCAACAATAATAACTACAACAATAAAACAACAAGGGCAGCAAAAAGGAATAAATAAATAAAATAAATATTTAAAAAATACTTTAAAAAATAGGGAAGCTATCAAGGGAAGGGATTGGATATGGAGTGCTAGGGGTGGGCATTGTGTGGAAATCTTCCCCTCTTATCCTATAGTCTTGTTAATATTTCCATTTTATACATAAAAGAAAAAGAAATAATCCGTCTTGCTGATGGAATTGACAAAAGTGGTCTGATAATAGAGAGCCCTGTAATATGCTTATACATAAATGAAAATAAGATACATGATCATGTTTTCACCAAATATTTAATGAGAAAGGAGTCCTCAAAAATGAAAGTTGATTATTTCTATCAAAATATAATCAGGTTCTGTTTGGCAACATGACAACATCAGTAAGAGCAAAAACAAATAAATAAAAGCAGAATTTTAAGATATTAGCAAGAACAAAAACATCTTTTTAACAGGAATGGTTCAGAAAAGATCTATAATCCCAGTCACAAAATAGTGCATCTGAGCCACATTAAAATAAAACCACAACTGATTGAATGCATCAATCAAAGTTTAGTAACCAGTGCAGACTAGCTTTTGCAAATGTAGGAAACAGAGACCAAATTACTCAGTTGAAGACTATCCAAAATATGTAGACATAAAAGTGAAAAATGGTAAGTCTTGAGTTAAAGAGGGATTGATTAAGGTACATTACTTCACTTGTAATGATGATTCAAAAACATAGCTTAAGGGCGGGGAGTAGATAGCATAATGGTTATGCAAAGAGACTCTCATGCCTGAGGCTCTAAAGTTCCAGGTTCAATCTTCCGCACCACCATAAGCCAAAGCTGAGCAGTGCTGTAGTTATAAAAATAAATACAAAGATTTTTAAAAATAAAAAGGAACACACCTTAAAATAAGAATTTGGTTTATGTCAGTAAGACCAGAAATATTTGAAAAAATACATGTGCTTACAAAAATGTATGAGATATTTACTCAATACTATGTTGATCTGAATGTAATTTGATAAAACATTTTATCTTAATGGTATTTTTAAAGATTTATATGTATTTGTTATTGGATATAGACAGAGAGAAATTGAGAGGAGAGGAGGAGATAGAATAGGAAACAGAAACCTGCAGCCTGGCTTCACCAGGTATGAAGTTTTCCCCCTACAGGTGGGGACCAAAGGCTTGAACCTGGGTCCTTGCCCACTGGAATGTGTGTGCTTAATCAGGTGTGCCACAGCCTGGCCCCAAAACAATTTTATTATAGTTAGTCAATTTAAAGTTGCTAAAAGCTTTAGATGCAGAAATTGTCATTTTTAATATATACATGACGAAGACTCGTAAATGCATGCACACTCAGAATTTATCAAAATAGATTGCTGTATTGTTATATATGTCATAAATGGGAAAATATAATTTCTACTTCTTGAATTACCATGGAGAATTAAAATCAATTGCAGAATATATATATATATATATATATATATATATATATATATATATATATGAAATTCCATCAGGTTTTAATCTAAAATATAATTGCATGTAATTCTGTGGACATGTCAGTACCTATTGAATATTGAATATTGAAACTGTACATAGAGGCACCGAGTGCATATCTATATAGAGTTTAATTACTACAGAATTCAATTAAGAGATACAGGAAAAAATCTACTGTGGTTGACAAATTTCTGAAAAATAGAAATGATTAAACATTTGAAAATGTGATGAATATTGATTACCTTAGCATTGTTTGGTAATGAGTTCACTTATTATTTTGGAGCAATGTGTCAACTAAAGACAGACGTGGGGAGGCGGGCGGGAAGTAGCACAGCCGGTTAAGCGTACTTGGCACAAAGCACTAGGACTGGCAGCAGAAGGACCCCAGTCCAAACCTCCTTCTCCCCACCTGGAAGAGGGTTGCCTCACAAGTGGTGAAACAGGTCTGTAAGTGCTTATCTTTCTCTCCTCCTCTCTGTCTTCCCCTCCTCTCTGGATTTCTCTCTGTCCTATCCAGCAACAGCAACAGCAATGGCAACAATAACAACAAGAGCAACAAAATGAGAAAATGGTCTCCAGTATCATTAGATTCGTAGTGCAGGCACTAAGCCCCAGCAATAACCCTGAAGGAAAAAAAAAAAAAGAATGATCTGTACTTTTTGAATTTAGACATGAAAAAAAAAAAGGCCTTCTAATCTTGTCTTTTACTTTCTTTGCTATGCTTTATTAATTAACTGAGTTAATCCTCTGCATTCTAGTCAATGGATGTCTGCCAAGCCTCACCTATAAGTTATAAGAGACAAAAATCGTAATGATTGAATATGATTATTAATTTAAAATGCTTAATAACTGCTCAGATGATAAGAATATAGTACATGCCTGTGACCAAAAGTCGACCTTATTTAGAAAACAATTTCTGATGAATGGCTTTAGTGATTGCTCTCTTGACATCTCTGTTCCTCAGGCTATAGATCAAAGGATTTAACATAGGACTCAAAAATATATAAAAAACTGCTACAATTTTCCCCTGCTCCACAGATGACTCAGAAAGGGGCCTCAGATACATACAGAAGAGTGTCCCATAAAAGACAGTGACAGCTGTCAGATGGGACCCACAGGTGGAAAAGGCCTTGCGCCTCCCCTCGGCAGAACGCATACGCAAAATGGTGGAGAAAATGAAGACATAGGAGATAAGGATGATGGTGAGAGAACAGGTGAGATTGGAACCAGCCACCACGAACATTGCGATTTCTTTGACATAAGTGTCTGAACAGGCAAGGACTAAGAGGGGTGGGTCTGCACAGTAAAAGTGGTTGATTTCATTTGGTCCACAGAAGGTGAGGCGAAGCATCAGGATGGTTTGAACCAGACCATTCGCAAAGCCATAGATATAAGGAGCAGCAACCAGAGAAAGACAGACATTGCGGGACATCTTACTACTATAGAGCAAAGGTTTGCAGATGGCCACGTAGCGGTCATAGGCCATCACAGTGAGCATATAGTAATCTGTGATAACCAGGGCAATGAAAAAGTGGAATTGTATAAAGCATCCTGTGAAGGAAATGATTTTTCTCTTGGATAAGAAATGAACCAGCATCTGAGGAGTGACATTGGTGGCATAGCACAGATCGACAAAGGAGAGATGACTGAGGAAGAAGTACATTGGCTTGTGAAGTGCTGAGTCGCTTCTGATGAGAAAAATCAAGCTCACATTGCCAATGACTGTGAGGAGGTAGATGCCCAGGAAGATCACAAAAAGAACAGGCTGCAATTCGACTTGGTCTGTCAATCCCAGGAGGATAAACTCAGTCACCAATGTGTAGTTTTTCTTTATCATTTCTTTTTCTTTTTTATTTGCTTGGTTTGAAATATCTAAAAGAAAGAAAAAGATAGCTCATTTTCTATTTATCCTACTAACTTCATCTTCTTTAATACCACACCCTTTTCAGGAATACATATGTCACAGAATATTTTCTTGGGAGTCGGGTGGTAGCACAATGGGTTAAGCGCAGGTGGAAGGACCAGGGTAAGGATTAATCCAGGTTGGAGTCCCCGAGATCCCCAACTGTATGGGGAGTGGCTTCACAAGCAGTGAAGCAGGTCTGCAGGTGTCTTATCTTTCTCTACCCCTGTCTGTCTTCCCCTCCTCTCTTCATTTCTTTCTGTCCTATCCAACAAGAACAACATCAACAACAACAACAACAATAATAACTACAACAACAATAAAACAACAAAAGGGAATGAATAAATAAATAAAAATATTTTTTCTTATAATCATGCTATGGATAGCTTAGACATATAAATTCATTTAGAGTTCCATAGGTCAGTCATACATCCATATGTTTTCCTGGGTACTGTTTTTGGAAAAACTTTGTCTCTTATGCCAGTCTTTTACCTTAATTGATTTCTCTCTTTGCAATTATTACTAGTGGTGATTTAACAATGCTTTATGTAACTTTATGATTTCAGTGTTATTATTCTCTATCTGTCTGTGTGTCACTACATCAAGCACTGATTTTGCATGCTTCTCTCATTCACCACTCTCATTCAGTTTTCCAATACTCAAAATGATAATTAACTATTATTATTTACTTATTTTTTTAGTTTGTTTCTATTAGTTATTTATATCCATATATTAGCAAGCCTATGGTGGTTGTAATTTACCTATTTTCTTATTTAACTTAGCAAAGACACCTCAAGGAGCATCCATTATTTTAAATCAAGGGGCTGAATTATATTGAATATATATTACATTGAATATATATTATATTGAATTATATATCACCTAAAATGTACATGTGTTCAAGTGTGTGTGTTGTTCTCAGGGCTTCACCTGTTATGTCAACATTTTCAAATAGAAAAAGAGAGAGAGAGAGACAGAGAGAGAGAGGCAGAGAGACCACAGGAGGGGGGTACAGTAGTGCACCAGTTAAACGCACATGGTGCAAAGCACAAGGACTGGCACAAGTATCCTGGTTATGGAGTCCTTGGGGTATAACCCCAGGAGAGGAATTACTGGATCATATGGAAGGTCCATGTCTAGCCTTCTGAGAGTTTTCCAGACTGCTCTCCACAGAGGCTGTACCAATTTACATTCCCACCAGCAATGTAAAAGGGTTCCTCTGTCCCCACAACCTCTCCAGCATTTGTTGCTGCTGTCCTTTTTGATGTATGCCATTCTTACAGGAGTGAGGTGGTATCTCAGTGTTGTCTTAATTTGCCTTTCTCTGACAATCAGTGACCTAGAGCAGTTTTTCATGTTTGTTAACCTTTTGTATCTCCTCTGAGGTGAATGTTTTGTTCATCCTCTGAGAAGTACCATAGAAGGAAAATAAATATATTAATGTATCTGAATATGGTTTATCAAAAATTTTTCTCTTATATCTTATTTATTTCCAAGTTTGAAACATTTTACTCATAGCTAAACTCACCTGTGCAAAAAGAGGGATATCGCAGTGGCAGCCTAGGTGTGAAGAACCAGATGAGTTTATAATGGAAAAGTTGTGTAAGGACCAAATCCCTGTGGTACAATTATTTCTAACGGAAATTTATCCCAAATTAAAAAAAAAAAAAAAACAACTTATCAATGAGGAAGTAAATTCTGCACACTTCCCAACAGAGTCAGGGAATCAAATCTATAGAGAACAACAACGCACTGGGATTCATTAATTTTACAAATATCTTCCTGAATGCCTTATTTATTATTTAGTCTCCAGAGACAAATAAATATAAAAATAAATAGCTGGGGCTCAGTGCTAGCACTATAAATCCACTGTTTCTGGTGACCATGATTCTTTCCATTTATTGGGTAGGGCAGAGAGAAATTTGAGAGGAATGTGGGAGGGAGAGAAAAAGATAGATACTTGCAGACCTGCTTCACCACTTGTGAAGTGACCCCTCTGCAGGTGGGGATCCAGGGCTCAAACCGGGTCTTGTGCTTAGCACTATGTGTACTTAACCAGATGTGTCACCACCTGCCCCCCAGACCTGCAATGTTTGATAACACAGAGAAAAATTAAATTATCTTCTTCACCACGTGTAAGTGCATGGGTAGCAAGAAACTCTTTGGAATCTGCAATCACTGAAAATATCAATTAACTTTTGTTGAAGTTTAATTAACTTTTATTCTGAATCTTAAACTTTATGCTTTTGACTGATGTGTGTGTGTGTGTGTGTGTGTGTGTGTGTGTGTGTGTGTGTGTGTGTGTAACTGGGTCCTGACACATGCATGATTTCACATCTCTAAACTACTTTTTCATTCAGCTGTAGAGAGAGGTAGAAACACCAAGCAATGAAGCTTCCTTCCTGTTATATCCTGCAAAATACCCTGCATTGGAAATAGTCTAGTCTGAGAAACAGTGGTACAGCCTATTCCAATTCTCCCTAGTGGAACAGCAAATACTTGCAAGGAGAGTTAAGTAAGGAAGAAGCACACAGTGCTTGAAGGTGGGGATTGGTTCCAGTCAGTATAAACATGCACAGGTTCCCAGACAGCTTGATTATTTAAATTTCCAGAAATGCCCTAAATAAGGATCTTATGAGGCATTGAAATGCACAGGGAAGCTTTCCCCACCTCACGAAGCTCTTCTTAGACTGAGCAAATAAATTAATTTCAAACATGTTTACAGGAAAAATAAAAAGGTGAAATTAATTTCACATAAATCTTTAAAAGAAAGATCTTACATGTTTGGATTCGGGAACTGACCTAGTTTAGGTAGCAAAGAAAGTATGACCAAGGCAAACAGAACTGATGACACCTTGTAACCACAGAAAATTATTGATAAGGGGTGTTTATTATGGTGACTTTCAAAATTCAAGAGTAGATGCATGACTAGATTTGTGGGGAAAAACCCACTGTCTGGGAAGTCCAGGCCATTATTATCACAACTTCATGAAGCAGGATGGAAAATTCAGGGGCTGGGTGGTGGCGCACCTGGTTGAGCACACATGTTACAATATGCAAGGATATGTTCAAACCCCCGTCCCCACCTGAAAGGGGAAAGTTTTGCAAGTAGTGAAGCAGTGCTGCAGGTATCTATCTCCCTATCTGCCTCTTCTCTCTCAATTCCTGGCTGTCTCTATCTAATTAACGAGTAAAGATAATAAAAAAATATTAAAAAGAAAAATCAAACCTATTTCATGTAAATAAAAATCAATTACAGAAAAAGTAACATCCGTTTTTAATATAACATAGTGCATAATTCTGTGAATATATAAGCATGTAGCTGATACTGATGTGTTGCAATTAGAGAAAGTGAATATTAAATTTATTACACAACGGAGATAATAAACCAGTGAAACCCACATTTTACCATGCACAGGAACCCAGGTTTGAATCCTAGCCAGGCATGGTAGCATATTCACAACAGGATTAAAGGTGTTTCTCTCTCTCTCCCTCTCTCTCTGTCTTTCTCTCTGTTTCTCTTTCTCCTTCCCTCTTTCTTGCTCCTTAACTCACTTTACTTTAAATAAAAAATAAAAGGAGTTTGTTGAGAGAGACAGAACTGTACAGACACACATCAATAATTCTACTACTAATAATAAAATAATAGTTTAGGATTTAATTAATCAGTTCTGTGTAGCCTCTGTATCCTAATAAGCAGAAGTAACCCTCAAATAAATACCTCTCTCCATTGTGACTGTTCATTTCTATCAGGAACAACACAATAGACCTCTTTGTGGGCCCCCATAGGACCTTGTTCTCAACTTGGATCAACAATGGTAGAGAATGTTCCATCCTCCGAAGGGAGGCTGGATAATATATTCTATGCTACACCAAATAAGATGGGTCCTGATTCTGCGGAAGCTTGAAACGTTCTTACTTATGACCACAGAATGTGAGCTCAGATCTACAGGGATGCAGAGGTCACATAGACTCCTAAGCTAATTATGGGCCCAAGATCACATAAAATCTTGGGGGTTTACAGTCAACAATATTTGTAGACCTTTCCCTTTTTATAAATAAAAATTTGAAAAAACACAAGGGTAATAAAAGAGAAAATAAGTAAATACATAAATATTAAAAATTTAAAAAATAAAAATTATACAAAAAAACAGAGATAACCTGCACACAGAGATGTGAGTCAGGAATAACAATGATATAAAAAAAATCACATGATGGAACATTGTATATCACTGTTAGACATTCAGAAGACAAACCAAGTAGAGAAAACATATACCAAAATGGAGAACATTTCTATTAGAGATTACAAACAAATCTTGCTTCTATTATTTATAAATGTTGGTGCTTCTCAATTTTCTTTCATGCAATCAATATTGGTTATTTTCTAAATTAATTTAAAATATGATTTAGTTATTCACATTTACAATATATTTAAATGTTATTCACTAAAATATTTATTCTCATAGGATTAAAGAAATTTACACGGCAGTGTAAATTTGGTAAATAAAGTCAATGGCACAATGAAGAATGAAATTGAATTTTATTTATTTTAAGTATTTTATTTATTCATTTATTGGATAGAGTCATAAAAATGAAGAGAGAAAGAGGAATTAGAGAGTAATTGAGAAAGCACTTCTGCAGCATTTGTGAAGCGGGTCCCCCCTGCAACTGAGTACTAGTTGCTTGAACCCAGGTCATTTTGCATTATAAGGTGTGTGCACTCAACCTGGTATGCCACTACCCAGCCCACTGAATTTTATTTTTGAGTTTAATGCTTTAAATGTGAAGGCTGGTTTAACATGATGCACACTTGAAACCTATCTACTTTTATAAACCAATGATGCTTCAATTGAACATACATACAGCACTAATATAACATCCTCCCACCTCACTGAAGGAAGCTAAGGGGCAGGTATCTATCTCATGCTCAGTTATCTCTCTCTCTCTCATCTATGTGGGTGTATGTGTAGTAGTAGTAGTAGTAGTAGTAGTAGTAGTAGTAGGAGTAGGAGTAGGAGTAGGAGGAGTAGGAGTAGGAGTAGGAGTAGGAGTAGGAGTAGGAGGAGGAGGAGTAGGAGTAGTAGTAGTAGAAGAAGAAGGAGAAGAAGAAGAAGAAGAAGAAGAAGAAGAAGAAGAAGAAGAAGAAGAAGAAGAAGAAGAAGAAGAAGAAGAAGAATTTTGTCTCTCTGAAAATGCAACCACTATACTATCAAATGAAAATCAGTCCCAAACCTGCACATAGTAATTGATTCCTTTCATTTTGTAAATTTAATATATATATGGAATTTAACAAAATGAAAGCTCATTGATTCTTGGTAATTCACTGGTGACTACTATGTCTAAGTGTCTACTTTTTTCCCAAATATTAGTAACATACACAGTTTTTAGATAGAGAGAGCATGAAAGAGAGTACAGAGCAACACAGCTCCCTTCTATGTGGTGGAGACCAGGCTTGAGCCAGAGCTGTGCACTCTGAAACATCACACTAGTCCAGTAAGCACATTTGATAGACTTAGGCATCTTCAATCAACTGTGACTTAAGGATGAACTTATTTTTTTCTATAACTGTAGGTTATTTGACTATGGTTAAGCCCAATACAGTAAATATAATGACCAATGACACCTGAAAAAATTGTTCTATAGATAGTGCAGGAATATAAAATCTAAGAATCTTAAAGATTTAAACTATTTAAAGAAAGTTAAATATATGCTTCAAGATGGAAGCACCTACTTAATTAACAATATATTGATTGAAATGTTTGTCTTATGTATCTATACAACCTCTGTGTTACTGGTCACCTCAAAAGAAGTGTGGGAACTGCTGAATCTGACATATCTAAAGTCAAAGGAGTCACAGATAATTTTCTGAACTGGAGTAAACTGGTTCTCAGAAAGTTACAACCATGTTTTCTCATTCATATATGATTTAATTGTATTTGAAATGTATAAATAGATCAATTGATAGGTTCTTTTTAAAATTTATTTATTGGGGGATTAATGTTTTTTTTACATTCTGTTTCTTTATTTTCCGTTTTGTTGTCCTTGTTTTTATTATTGTTTTAGTTATTGTTGTTGTTGTTATTGATGTCATCGTTGTTAGATAGGACAGAGAGAAATGGAGAGAGATGGGGAACACAGAGAGGGGGAGAGAAAGACAGACACCTGCAGACCTGCTTCACTGCTTGTGAAGCGACTACCGTGCAGGTGGGGAGCCAGGGGCTCAAACCGGGATCCTGATGCAGGTCCTTCCACTTCCCACCATGTGCGCTTAACCCACTGCACAACTGCCCAACTCCTTTGATAGGTTCTTTTCACAAGTGAAAAGGAAGCCCCCCTTGGAATGATTTCATGAAAACTGTACCTAGACTGTCACTGTAAGTAGTGGTGACAGAAATGAGTCCATGTCTCTGGAAATGCCTTAAGTTTGTATTGAAAATTTATTTCAGAGTACAGAACTATAACTAACAGAAATAAACAATTGTTAAGTACAGTTATGATGTGGTATAAAGGGAAATTTACAGAAAGTTTAAATCCTGAGGGGATAAATATATTTACAATCTCGTAGGTAACCCCAGTGATCAGTCAGGTGGTAAAACCATTGTTCTCTACAACACATTAGAAATAAATCACTTAGGGAAAGACAGGGGCAGACTGGGAGTATAGATTGACCTGTCAAAACCCATGTTCAATGGAGAGACAATTACAGAAGCCAGACATTCCACCTTCTACACCCCATAATGACCCTGGGTCCATACTCCCAGATGATAAAGAATAGGGAAACTTCCCATGGAAGGGAGGGGATACAGAACTCTGGTGGAGGGCATTGTCTGGTATTGTACCCTACTCATCCTATGGTCTTGTTGATATTTTTATTTTATTAATAATTTTTAAAATGACTAACAAAATGACTCTCCTGCAGAGAAAAATGTTTCATAATGAATATATATATATATATATATATGCAATTAGTTGTCTTATTTAGAATATCACCTTGCTTCTAAAGATGGTACAAATGTAATGAACTCCCTGCATTTCTATCCGCTATAGGAAATAATGATTGTCAACAAGCAAGTGATCCTGATGTGTTAGATAGGATTAACAGTAACACTCAATAACATACCAGAAAGGATATGGTGTAAAATAATCTAAAACTTAACTAAACCTGATTTTTACTACAATAGCTCTTCAATTTAGGCATTTTAAAGAGATAAACTATTTAGAAATGAATTTACAAGATATAAAAATAAAGATGATAGAGTGGTAGCATTCCTTTTATTTTTGAAAATATAAATACATTTTCAGAGACATGAGAATTTACAAAGAGAGAACTATAATACAATTTTGTGAAACATATTACCATTAATCAATAGTTTCAAGGCACGAATCACATCCTTGTTCCTTAGACTGTAGATCAGAGGATTCAGCATGGGGCTTAAAAAGGTGTAAAAGACTGCAAATATTTTGGACTCTTCCACAGAATTCTCAGAAGGGGGTCTTAGATACATGCTGAAGAGGGTCCCATAGAAGACAGTCACTGTTGTCAAGTGGGAACCACAGGTAGAAAAGGCCTTGGACCTGCCTTCAGCAGAACGGATTCTCAAAATAGCCCTAAAGATGAAAAGGTAGGACAGGAGAATGATGAACAGGGAGCTTGAAAGAGTGAATCCAGCAACTATAAACATGGCCATCTTTTTGACATAAGTGTCAGAACAGGCCAGCATTATGAGAGGAGGGTCTGCACAGTAGAAATGGTTGATCTCAGTGTTGCCACAGAAGGACAAGTGAAAAGTCAATATTGTCTGAGACAGTCCATTGAGGAAGCCGAAAGAATAAGGAAACACGACTAGAGTGACACAGATGTTCTTGGACATCCTGGTAGTGTAGTGTAAAGGACTGCAGATGGCCACATATCGATCCACGGCCATAGAAGCAAGCATGTAAAACTCAGTGATCACCAGGGCAATGAAGAGAAGGCACTGTGTGAAGCATCCAGCAAAGGAGATGGTCTTTCTGTCTGAGAGGAAGTCATGCAGCATGTTTGGGCTCACGTTAGAGGAATAGCAGAGGTCTACAAAGGAGAGGTGACTAAGGAAGAAGTACATGGGAGTCTGGAGGTGAGCGTTGGTCCTGATCAGCATGATCATGCACAGGTTTCCTGCCAGCGTGATGAGATAGATGACCAGAAATACTCCAAACAGGATCTTCCCTAGGAGTGGGTCATCTGTGAGACCCAAGAGAATGAATTCTGTGACAGTAGTTTGGTTTGCAGAAGACATTTTCTCTACCCCTTCACCCTTGAAAACTGAAAGGGACAGAAATTAAGTGAAGACTTCTATTTGATTCAGAGCATGTAGTAATACTATGAATTTTTATCTTTCAAGCATTTGAATTTATGTATGTGGACATTTCTCTTTGAACAGACTCATTAGGATTCAATCATAAATACAGTGTCCAATGTCTGTAAGTGGTAAGACGGAGCTCCGTAAGACATATCCGTCTATTTTGGAGCCATAAAAAATTATGCACAGGAAACAACACTGTTTCCTCAATAAAATATATGTTAATGCATATTGTTGGTCTACTGATTCTAGAGTTGTATAAATATTATTTAGAAATAACCATCACTTCATCTGAAAGCAATTGGTTATATTATAAAGATTCTCCAATACATTTTCCAATTTGAAAATAAATTTTCCTTTCCAAATCCAAAAACAAAAGAATCAATAAACAGAAATAAGTGAATTCTCATACATTCCAATATATAGTTAATGTATAGCTAGATAGAGTATATGTGACAGATGATAGATATATAGATAGATTATAGATAGTCAGATAGAAATCATTAATCGTAGACCAGTTATTTGGAAACATTTATATTTTATGTTCTAACATTGGGATGGGGGGATTGAAAAACTGAAAATGCCCTATGGAAATAAACTGGTAAAAATGGTGTTATTCAAATGGATAAATAAAATAATTTATATTTATTTTTGTTTCAATTTCTTTATTTGGGAATTAACAGTATACAGTCAACAGTAAAATAAAATACAGCAGCTTGTACATGTGTAACATTTCTCAGTTTTCTACAAAACAATCCAAACCCCACAAGAATTTATATTTCTAGGGTAACTCCAGATCTGCTATTTTTTTTTGTTGTTGTTTAGATAGAAGATACATATTTATTTTAATTTGAATTGTACTGTTGCATGATTTTATGTTATCCAGAAAAAATTTCCTTGACATCTTGCTGCAACCAAGAGCAAAGATAGTCCTGCTAACTAAACTCACTCAGTTATTTATCCCTAAGCACTCCAATGAGTGGTTGATTTTTTATTCCATGTTTTGGGCTTGCAATATAGAGACTATCCCCCCAATGTCATGGAATGCATATTGTAGGGACAAGAACCATCATTAGACACAAAGGTGAAGCTAGATGTGATGATATTGGTTAGAGGGTGAGGAGAAATGGAGATGGGTAGCATTCTTTTAAGCGAAATTTTCTCACATTTTCTCACCTCC
The DNA here is from genome assembly GCF_950295315.1 of Erinaceus europaeus. Taxonomy (NCBI): domain Eukaryota; kingdom Metazoa; phylum Chordata; class Mammalia; order Eulipotyphla; family Erinaceidae; genus Erinaceus; species Erinaceus europaeus. The sequence continues at coordinate 6,378,589 of NC_080178.1, forward strand.
ATCAAGCAAAAAAAAAAAAATATATATATATATATATATATATATATATAGTTGGGGCGGGGGCTGTTCTTGTAGTTAAAGTAGGAAGTAAGTGACCTACCTGTAAAATCTTCCTGTGGTTGTTTGTAGAAGCGAAGTGGGGAGGTTTATATTTTTAAATACATTCTCTAGAGTGTTTTTAAAATAATTTAAATGTAGCAATTAAACAAACTTTGTTTCTCAAGTAAGGTGTGAACTTAATTTGATGTTTTGGGAACTAGATTCTCCTTTGAGGCCAAGGTTCTTACCTAACAACTGATGCTTTGCTTTGTAACTTGCAGGTGATCATGAGAACATATAGACAGTGTAGCGAATATTTGACACTAAGGAAGGAGGAATATATGAATATATATATTAATTTATTATTTTGATTTATTTATTAGTTATAGAAATTCAGAATTGAGCAGAAAGCAGTGATAGAGAAGGAGAGAGACAACAACAGCATTGCTCCACCATTTGTGAAGCTTTCTGCATGCAGGGGGGACCAGAGCCTCGAACCTGGGTCCCTGAGCACAGCAGTGTGTGCTGATTTAAGTAGGTGCGACACTACCTGACATCTGAGAAGATAAATGTTTATCATAGTGTAGCAAGTGAGAAAGGATTCAACTCAAGAAGCTGTGTTTTTTCTTTATAGAAAACATTAAGAAGGGCATTTAATGAAAGAGGGGAATAACATGATGTCATAGGTGAGAAATTTGAATAGGAAAAAGTTTAGGAATATCCCAGTCAAGGGAAATCATTAATATTAGGTAATTTAGATAAATCCTTCTATCCTGAATGAATAGAGATTATACAAAATTCACTGATCAAGATCAAATTATTCCAACTAATTGTCTTACCTGTGAACAGACACTTTATAAAAGATGTCTGAGGGAGTTGGTGGGTAGTGTAGTGGGTTAAGCTCAGGTTGCGCTAAGCATGAGGACCACCTTAAGGATCCTGGTTTGAGCCCCTGGCTCCCCACCTGCAGGGGAGTGGCTTCACAGGTGGTGAAGCAGGTCTGCAGGTGTCTATCTTTCTCTCCCCCTCTCTATTTCCCCTTCCTTTCTCCATCTCTCTTTGTCCTATCCAACGACAATGACATCAAAAACAACAATAATAATAACCACAACAATGGTAAAACAACCAGGATAACAAAAGGGGAAAAAATGGCCTCCAGGAGCAGTGGATTCATGATGCAGGCACCGAGCCCTGGCAATAACCCTGGAGGCAAAATAAAATAAAATAAAATAAAATAAAATAAAATAAAATAAAATAAAATAAAATAAAATAAAATAATTGCTAAGGTCAGGCTGAGCACACATATGATCATGAACAAAGATCTGGGTTCAAGACTCCAGTCTTTACTTTAGGGGGGCAAGCTTCAGTGCTGTACTTCTCTCTAGCTCTCTTTCTGATTCTTCCTTCTCTTGGCCATTCAATTGCTTTCTATCTTCATCTAATAAATAAACAAATAAAGGATAGAGGGAAACTGAGACAGAATGGGAGGAGGAATGACAAAACTGAGCCTACTTTTGGTTCTTGAAAACAAATGTGGTTTATAATACTCAGGGTCAAAACTATAGTAGCCAAATTTAGGCAAAATATAGAGTATGTCCATAATAATTCTAAAATATATATTCTTTTTACGGAGACCTATTTATTTAGTGAGGAAGAAATAACCATGCTGGTGTGTGCTGACAGAAATCAGTTTTTCGTAATTAATACATACAAGTATGTACTCTGTCATTTACCCAACTCCTACCCATCTCCAATATAGTTGTCCAGTCAGATAATAGATTTGGACATAAACCCTTCTGATGAAAAGTAATGCAATTATATTCTTCCTCTCCAAAAAATGTTTTTTATAAATTAAGAAAAAATAATCCCATGGACTAATTCATGAACATTCTGAAAAATAAATCAGAGACTAGGATGCTTGTGTAACTCATTGATAGAATGTAGTCACTGTGATACCCCTGATTCTTTGTCATTGCAAGTGAACAGATTTCTATACCACAGTTTTATGGAAGATACTCCCTTTAATCATTTGCTTCAAGGCACGAATCACATCCTTGTTCCTTAGACTGTAGATCAGAGGATTCAGCATGGGGCTCAAAAAGGTGTAAAAGACTGCAAATATTTTGGACTCTTCCACAGAATTCTCAGAAGGGGGTCTTAGATACATGCTGAAGAGGGTCCCATAGAAGACAGTCACTGTTGTCAGGTGGGAACCACAGGTAGAAAAAGCCTTGGACCTGCCTTCAGCAGAACGGATTCTCAAAATAGCCCTAAAGATGAAAAGGTAGGACAGGAGAATGATGAACAGGGAGCTTGAAAGAGTGAATCCAGCAACTATAAACATGGCCATCTTTTTGACATAAGTGTCAGAGCAGACCAGCATTATGAGAGGAGGGTCTGCACAGTAGAAATGGTTGATCTCAGTGTTGCCACAGAAGGACAAGTGAAAAGTCAGTATTGTCTGAGACAGTCCATTGAGGAAGCCAATAGAATAAGGGAGCAGGACTAGTGTGACACAGATGTTCTTGGACATCCTGGTAGTGTAGTGTAAAGGACTGCAGATGGCCACATATCGATCCACGGCCATAGAAGCAAGCATGTAAAGCTCTGTGATCACCAGGGCAATGAAGAGAAGGCACTGTGTGAAGCATCCAGCAAAGGAGATGGTCTTTTTGTCTGAGAGGAAGTCATGCAGCATGTTTGGGCTCACGTTAGAGGAGTAGCAGAGGTCTACAAAGGAGAGGTGACTGAGGAAGAAGTACATGGGAGTCTGGAGGTGGGTGTTGGTCCTGATCAGCATGATCATGCACAGGTTTCCTGCCAGAGTGATGAGATAGATGACCAGAAATACCCCAAACAGGATCTTCCCTAGGAGTGGGTCATCTGTGAGTCCCAAGAGAATGAATTCTGTGACAGTAGTTTGGTTTGCAGAAGACATTTTCTCTACCCCTTCACCCTTGAAAACTGAAAGGGACAGAAATTAAGTGAAGACTTCTATTTGATTCAGATCATGTAGTAATACTATGAATTTTTATCTTTCAAGCAAATGAATCTATGTATGTGGACACTTCTCTACGAACAGATTCATCAAGATTCAATCAAAAATACTGTGTCCAACATCTGTCAGTTGTAAGTTGGAGTGTAAGACATACCCACCTATTTTGGATCCGTAAGAAACTGTACTCAGGAAAAAACACTATATCCTCAATAAAGATATGTTATTATACTTTGCTGAGCTACTGGTTCTAGAGTTATACACATATTATCTAGAAATAACTATCACTTTACCTAAAAACAACTGGAAATATCATAAAAATTCTCCAACACATTTTCCCATTTGAAAATTCATTTTACTTTCCAAATCCAAAAACAAGGCAATCAATAAATAGAAATAAATGAAATCCCACACATTTCAATATATAACTAATATATAGATAGGCAGAAGATACCTGATAGATAGATGATAGATAGATAGATAGATAGATAGATAGATAGACAGATATCATTATTCATAGTTCAGTTATTTGTAAACTTCTATCACTTAAGTTCTAACATTGGGGTGGGGGATTGAAGAACTGAAAATGCTATATGGAAATAAGCTGGTAAAATGGTGTTATTTAGATAGATAAATAAAATAATTTACATTCCTTTTTTGTTTTAATTATTTTATTGGGGAACTCATGGTTTAAAATCAACAATAAAATGATATATCATAGTTTTTACTTGTATAACATTTCTCAGTTTTCTACAAAACAATTCAACCCCCTAAGAATTTAGATTTCTAGGGTACTTTCAGATCTGCTACTCTTCTTTTGCTTAGACAGAAAATACATATTTATTTTAATTTGAAATGTACTGTTCTATGATTTTATGTTACACAGAAGAGGCACAGACTGTGAAATTTTCTTGACAACTTGATGCAACCGAGAGCAAAGATAGTCCTGCTAACTGAACTCACTCAGTTATTTATTCCTAAGCACTCCAATGAGTAGTTGATTTTCTATTTCATGTTTTGGGCTTGCAGCAAAGAGAATATCCCCCCCCAATATCATAGAACGCATACTGGCATATTGTAGGGACAAGAACCATCATTAGACACAAAGGTGAAGCTAAATGTGATGATATTGGTTAGAGACTGTTGGGTGAGGAGAAATGGAGATGGGTAGCATTCTTTTATGTGAATTTTCTCACATTTTCTCAACCCCATCAAGCAAAAAAAAAAAAAAAAAATCATGGTTAGGGGGAATGTTTTTGTAGTTAAAGTAGGAAATAAGTGACCTACCTGTAAAATCTGCCTGTGGTCATTTGTAGAAGCGAGGTGGGGAGGTTTATATTTTTAAATACATTCTCTAGAGTGTTTTTAAAATAATTTAAATAGATAAATTAAACAGACTTTGTTTCTCAAGTAAGGTGTGAACTTAATTTGATGTTTTGGGAACTAGGTGTCCTTTGAGGCTAATAGTTTAACCTCACACCTGACTCAATGCTCTGTAACATGCAAGTGATCATGAGAACAGATAGACAGTGTAGGTCATGATTGGCAAAAAGGAAGGAAGTATGTCTGAGTAGATAACTGTTCATCTTAGTGTAGCAAGTGAGAAAGATTCAGTGCAAGAAGCTTTGTTTTTCTTTATATAGAACATTAAGGAGGACTTTTTTTTTCTTTTATCCCATTTTTGTTTTTTTATTTATAAAAAGGAAACATTGACAAAACCATAGGATAAAAGGGGTACAACTTCACACAGTTCCCACCACCAGGCCTCAGTCTCCCATCCCCTCCCTTTATAGTTTTCCTATTCTTTAACCCTCTGGGAGTATGGACCGAAGATTGTTGTGGGATGCAGAAGGTGGAAGGTCTGGCTTCTGTAATTGCTTCCCCATTGAACATGGGTGTTGACAGGTCGATCCATATTCCCAAGCTGTTTCTCTCTTTCCCTACTGGGAAAGGGCTCTGGAGAAGTCGAGCTCCAAGGCACATTGGTGGGATTGTCTGTCCAGGGAAGTCTGGTGGCACCATGCTAGCATCTGGAAACTGGTGGCTGAAAAGAGAGTTAACATACAAAGCCAAACAAATTGTTGAACAATCATGAACCTAAAGGCTGGAATAGTGTAAATGAAGTGCTGGGGGGTCCTCCATTTTGTCAATAGCTACTAGGCATATTTAGTTATATTTCAGTGGGCCTGTAGCTATACTAGTGTTTTTTGTTTGTTTGTTTGTTTGTTTTTTCCTGAGCCTGAAATCTGACATGCAGGTGGATCTAAGTTATTTTCTGAGGAGATGGGGGACATTTAATGAGAGTGAGGATTAACATGGTACCATAGGTGAGAAATCTGAATAGGAAAAATACTATTAATATCCCAGACAAGAGAAAACATTCATATTAGGTAGTTTAGACAAAACCTGTTATCTTGAAATGCATAGAGATCCTACACAGTTCATTGACCAAGATCAAATTATTCCAACTAATTGTCTTACCTATGAACAGACACTTTATAAAAGCCAATAACCACATCTCTGATTTTAACATCTATCTTTGTCATAGAAATGTGAATTATAAATCCATGGGATACCACACAGATTCTATCAATGGTAATATTTTTAAAAAGTTGACATAAAAATTAATTGCTGGGGTCTGGTGGCTGAGCACATATGTGACCATAAACAAAGATCTGGGTTTAAGCCCCCAGTCCCCACTTCTGGGTGGGCCTGCTTTAGTGCTGAAGATGTCTCTGGCTCTCTTTCTGCTTCTTTCTCCTCTTCCTCACTCAATTTCTTTCTGTCTTCAGAATAAATAAACAAACAAATAAAATTTGATACTATTTGATAGTTATAATAATGATTCTCATAAAGTTCATGATGATTATCATGTTCTGTCATGTGACACCAGATTACATAACATCATGTTGATACAATTTGTAAATGAGTGGTAGCGAGTGGAGCAATGGTGATTCTCATATTCTCACTGCTAGGAATGTGAAGTATTTCAACTGGCCTATGTAGATGGTCAGCAGAACAAGACTGAGTTCTTTATGATTTGACTATTCCACTGGTGAAATAAAGATATGAAAAAGACAAACTTGTAGAAATCAAGAAAGACCCCACAGCAATGTTCTACCATTTTGATCTTTTAACTGAGCCAATGATGTGATCTCTGGCCCAGTAAAGTATATGCACTGTCTGTCTATACGCACTACCAGGTACCCCATAATTTGATTTAAATGCCAGCATCACTTTCTTCAGAGTCAATCAGTACAAATTCTTCACTCGATGTTATTAAAATTGATGATTAAGAAATAGCTCTTGGGGGCTGGGTGGTGGCTTACCGGGTTGAGCACATATGTTATAATATGCAAGATCCTGGGTTCAAGCCCCTGGTCACCACCTTCAGAAGGAATGGTATGAGAGGTGAAGCAAGGCTGCAGGTGTCTCTCTGTCTCTCTCCCCCTTTCTATATACCTCTTCCCTCTAGATTCCTGGCTGTCTTTATTAAAAAATAATGATAATAAGTCCTCTCTATGGCTACCATTCTATTTATCTTTATAAAGAATAAGGAAATAAGTATAATAGCAATATTTTCCTTTGTTTTACTAGGATTTGAAATTGATCCATATTCTATATTAGCAACTTGTCATTATGTGTGTATATGAATTCAAATTCATAGAATGAAACTGTGCATGTCCACATTGGACTATTAGGTTTCTAGAAGTATCACATTTGCATTTTCCTAAAGTATATCTGGAAGGTAAAAATAAGAAAAGTGGAATTTATCTCCCAGAATTTAAAAAGTATTTGAAATATATACACCAACTATAGAATTCAGTTTAAAAAAATATGTAGAGACTGATCAAATGAATAGCATACTCCAGAAATGGAATCAGTATAAAAACAGGTGAGATAACAATTCAATGGAAAATGAAGTGGAGCTTAATTAAAAAAAAAAAAAAAGTAGAAATTGTTGGTGAGACAGTTTCACTTGGGTAGTGTGTTGTTTGTTTTATCATGTAGACACCCAGGTTGAGCCCAGTCCCACTTCTCTGAAGGAAGCTTTGTTGCTTTGCCCCCCCCTCTCTCTTCTCTCTTCTCCCTTTCTCTCTCTCTCTCTCTCTCTTAAAAATATCTTAAAATAATGCCAAGTAAAAACAACATAAAAAGCTTTAAATGTGAGTGGTAATGTTATATGCAATATTACAGCACAATTATATGTCAAAAAATCCAAGGTATAAATATTATAAATACAAAATATTCTCATGAAAAAATAGCATAATAGAGATAGCTGCCTATGATATGTGCTTAGAATGAAGAAGAGCTAGAAAACATTTTTTTCTTCTCAAATAATTTATTCTTCATCTGAGAGAGCATCAAAAATATAAAGAAAATTGATCATCAGAATAATTAACTGTGATTTAAATATGCTTCCCTCAAAACAAAGTAAAAGGTTTTTTTAAGAATATCTGCTGAGACAACAGATATGCAAATTAACTTAGAGGCAGTTTTCTAATATGAATAAGTGTACTGAATAATGATTACTCTCCGTTATTATTAGACAGAGATATAAATTTCTAGAAACATTTTGGAGAAAAAAAAAACCTGGATAAAAGTTGTCAAAAGCTTTAGAAATGTTCTCAACATGTAATTCAACTGTGACAAGTACAAGAATATATCCTCAAGGACATCTGTAAGTTAGGTACACAGAGATACAAGTTAAACTTAAAGGTAATAAGTTCCAGGGCTGGAAAGACAGCATCATAGTTATATGCAAATGATTTTCAGTCCTGAGACGCTGAAGTCACAGGCTCTATCTACAACACCACCATGTACCAGAGGCGTACAATGCTCTGGTTCAAATAATAATAATATAAAAGTATTATTATTATTTGAAGGAGAGGAGAGGAGAGGAGAGGAGAAAGGAGGGATAGAGAGAAGAAGGAATAGGAGGAGGAGGAGAAGTGGAAGAAAGGAAGAGAAATAAGAGGAAGTTGTTACAGGGTACACAAAATAACTCATTTGGATAGTGCATTTTAAAAAATTTTACTATCTTTATTTATCTACTGGATAGAGACAGCCAGATAAGGGAGTGATATAGAGGGAAAGAGGCAGAGAGACACCTGTTGCCGGCCATGCTTCACAACTCGGAAAGCTTTTCCCCCTGCAGGTAGGGACAGGAGGTTCGAACCCAAGGCTTTATGCATTATAACATGTGTGCTCAACCATAGGCACCCCTATCTGGCCCCTGGATAGTTCACTGTTTTTTTCATGTGCACACCCAGTTTGATCACAACCTCCTAGCATAGCTTACAGCCTCAGAGAGGCTTCTTTCCCTCTCTGTCTGAAACAATTAATGCAGATGAATCAATTTCTGCTATGGTCAATAGCAGCAACAACAGCAAGGGTGATAGTTACATTGATGGGCCAGCAAAAAACAACTGGCCTGGACAAAGCACCTTCCCTGCCATGAGCTAGACCTGAATGGGAGCCTAAGCCCTAAGCACTGAAGGAAGCTTTGAAGCTTTGATGTATTTCCTTTGTCTCTTTTGTTGGCTTTGCCTCCAGGGTTATCATTGGGGTTCAGTGCCAGTACAATGGATTCACTGCTCCCCTGGTGGCCATTTTTTTCCATTTTATTGGATTGGACAGAGAGAAATTGAGAGAGGAGGGTGAGATAGAGAGGGAGAGAGACAACGAGACACCTGCAGAATTACTTCACCATTTGTGATGCATCTCCACTGGATGTGGGGAGCTGGAGAGGCTCAAACATCTTTGTGCTTAGTAATATGTGTGTTTATCTGGGCATAACAAGCCCACCCCCTTCTATGACTCTTTCTACTAGAAAAATTCAGCCCAGATCAATAAAGCACAGAGGCAAAAAAAAAAAAAGAATAAAAAGCTACGTTGACACAAAGGAATGTGGGTTTGCAAGATATTCCAGAGGAAATGGACACCAACATGTTGGCAGATTCTCCCTTTAGAGAAATGAGTCTAAGTTAACTTGCTTTTATTCACAAAAGAATATTTCTTTCTGGTTTTTTTTTCCTGCTTGAAATTATGTTTACCAAAATAACACAGCCTGTGTAAGATGTAAATATGCACTATCTAGTGGTGATCTCACTTTCTTTCTGATAAAACCATACACAGAGGTGATGCCCCAGTGAATATTAGCAAAATAAATGGAGGAAAGAACAGAGGGAAAGAGAGAGACAGAGAGGGTAGAGGACTGATAAGACTGAGCCTAATTTTGGTGCCTGAAAACCAAAATTGAGTATTGGCTTACAATACTCGGGGGGGGGGCAGTAAGCACCTCAATTCAGGCTAAATATAAAGTCTGTTCATAATAATCCTAGAATATATATTCTTTTTAAGGAGACCTATTTATTTAGTGAGGAAGAAACAACCATGCTGGTCTGTGCTGACAGAAATCAGTTTCAGCAATTAATACGTACAAGTATTTAATCTGTCTTTTTTCCAACTCCTACCCATCTCAAATACATTTTTCAAGTCAGATAATAGATTTGGACATAAACCCTTCTGATGAAAAGTAATGCAATTATATTCTTCCTCTCCAAAAAATGTTTTTTATAAATTTAAAAAATATAATCCCATGGACTAATTTATGAACATTCTGAAAAATAAATCAGAGGCTAGGATGCTTGTGTAACTCATTGATAGAATGTAGTCACTGTGATACCCCTGATTCTTTGTCATTGCAAGTGAAGAGATTTCTATACCACACTGTTATGGAAGATACTCTGTCTAATCACTTGCTTCAAGGCATGAATCACATCCTTGTTCCTTAGACTGTAGATCAGAGGATTCAGCATGGGGCTCAAAAAGGTGTAAAAGACTGCAAATATTTTGGACTCTTCCACAGAATTCTCAGAAGGGGGTCTTAGATACATGCTGAATAGAGTCCCATAGAAGACAGTCACTGTTGTCAGGTGGGAACCACAGGTAGAAAAGGCCTTGGACCTGCCTTCAGCAGAACGGATCTTCACTATGGCTGCAAGGATGAAAAGGTAGGACAGGAGAATGATGAACAGGGAACTTGAAAGAGTGAATCCAGCAACTATAAACATGGCCATCTTTTTGACATAAGTGTCAGAGCAGGCCAGCATTATGAGAGGAGGGTCTGCACAGTAGAAATGGTTGATCTCAGTGTTGCCACAGAAGGACATGTGAAAAGTCAGTATTGTCTGAGACAGTCCATTGAGGAAGCCGAAAGAATAAGGAAACACGACTAGAGTGACACAGATGTTCTTGGACATCCTGGTAGTGTAGTGTAAAGGACTGCAGATGGCCACATATCGATCCACGGCCATAGAAGCAAGCATGTAAAACTCAGTGATCACCAGGGCAATGAAGAGAAGGCACTGTGTGAAGCATCCAGCAAAGGAGATGGTCTTTCTGTCTGAGAGGAAGTCATGCAGCATGTTTGGGCTCACGTTAGAGGAGTAGCAGAGGTCTACAAAGGAGAGGTGACTGAGGAAGAAGTACATGGGAGTCTGGAGGTGGGTGTTGGTCCTGATCAGCATGATCATGCACAGGTTTCCTGCCAGCGTGATGAGATAGATGACCAGAAATACCCCAAACAGGATCTTCCCTAGGAGTGGGTCATCTGTGAGTCCCAAGAGAATGAATTCTGTGACAGTAGTTTGGTTTGCAGAAGACATTTTCTCTACCCCTTCACCCTTGAAACTGAAAGGGACAAAAAGAAAATGAGGTCTTTTACCTGATTCACATTATGTGTTTATCCTGTTTTGTTGTCTTACTTGAGTACTTCTGTTTTTTTACAAATGCACCTGGAATTCTACAAAAACAAAAACATTTTGTACAGTAGCCTAAATTTCTCTATTATTCAAGCACACGTAGATAGCTTTCTCCCTCTTTGTTTATAAAAATGTACTTCATGTTACTTAGGTTTTCTTGGCCAACTCCATACATGGTTTTTTTTCCCAACTTTGTGGAGTTCACAAATTCATATGAATGAAAATTACCCAGATATGTGAAGCAGTTAAATGCAGTTAATTTATTTATTCATTCAACTCTGACCAGTTGAATGAATAAATAAAGGATGTTGGATTCTGAGTATCTCTTCAGCTTGGTATTCCTGTCGAGGCTACAGAATGCAAGGTAAATATCCAGAGCAGTGTTTTCACTATAATTCTATATTTGGTTAATCTTTATTCATAATGCATTGTATCCCTTCATTGGTCTCTTGTTCATGTAGCTAGGGCATGAAGAATTACGCTTTCCTCTTGTAAAGTTGCTCACTCATTTATTCATGTGTACGACCTCGATTCATGTCTCTTCTTTATGAATTTTGGTCTTAAGCTTGAATACATTCTCCAACCTCATGAAAGAGGTTTTTCTCCTTGTTGTAGGAGAATAACCAATTAGTAAATACACACAGGAGGAGCCGGGTGATGGCAAACTTGGTTAAGTGTAAGTATTACAGTGTGCAAGGACCCGGGTTCGAGTCCCCCAGTCCCTACCTGTAATGGGAAAGTTTTAGATGTGAAGCAGGGAGGCAGGTGTCTCTCTGTCTCCTTTGCTCTCTACCTCTCACTCCTCTCTTGATATCTGGCAGGTATCTCTCTGTCTCCTTTGCTTTCTACCTCTCACTCCCCTCTTGATATCTGGCTGTTTCTATCAAATAAATTAAAAGAGAATGAAAATGATTTTAAAAAGAGTAACACATACAAAAATAAAGGCCAGGCAACGGTGCACCTGGTTAAGCATGCACACACTACAATTCTCAAGGCCTATAATGCTCAAGCCCCTGATCCCCACCTGTAGGGGGAAAGCTTCAGGACTGGTGAAGCAGGGCTGCAGGTGTCTCTCTGTCTCTCTTCCTCTCTATTTCCCCCACTTCTATTAAATTCTCTGTATCTCTATGCAATAATAAGTAAAAGTTAAAAGAAGAAAATTATAAAATAAATACACAGGAAAGACATATGATATAATTTTAACTGGAAGTAATGACTTTAAGGCGGTGTGTGTGTGTTCAGATCAGATGGCCTCTGAAGGAAGTTTACAGGTTTTCCCTGTAAGTAAGCAATGCAAATATTTGGAGAAAAGTACAGGAATATTTGTAGCTTATATTTCTTTAATTGACAAGCACTTTAAAATATCTATTTATAAGGGTACAAATAGTGCTTAAATATTTTTGGTAAAACATGCTTTAAATCATTTACTCTAAGCTGAAGTCACCTTGGTCTAGATGATTGTGAAAATAAAATAGAACAAATCATCATGTCTTAAGAATGATATTCTATGCCCAATGCAGTTAATTGTCAAACAAATATCAGAAGAACTTGCCTGTAATGATTTTTGTAGATGCCATAAGTATTAATGGTTAAATGTAAAAACTATATACAATTGATGAAAATAGTTTCCACACAGGTGAGAAACAGTGACCCCTACAATAGGATGAACACAATTTTAGTGAAAACAGAAAATAACCTACCTGTAAATTTTGACTGGCCGTACTTTGTAAAAATATATTTATACAGTGGGATTACTTATAATGTATATAAAAGGTACATTCCCTGAAGTATTTTTAAGCAATTTTAAAGAATTAATTAAAAATCATCTTTGTTTCTCAAGGGAATAACCTTAATTTGGTGTTTGCGGTCATAGAATCTCCACTGAGCTGAGGCTGAAATCCCTACCTAATATCTATGTACATGACTTGATACCCATATGCATAAGCTATATACAAAGTTCACCATCACTTTTCTTTCTTTTCTTTTTTTTTTCCTCCAGGGTTATTGCTGGGCTGGGTGCCTGCACCACGAATCCACCGCTCCTGGAGGCCATTTTTCCCCCTTTTGTTGCCCTTGTTGTTGTAGCCTCGTTGCAGTTATTATTATAGCCATTGTTGATGTTGTTCATTTTTGGATAGGACAGAGAGAAATGGAGAGAAGAGGGGAAGACAGAAAGGGGAAGAGAAAGATAGACATCTGCAGACCTGCTTCACCGCCCATGAAGCGAGTCCCCTGCAGGTGGGGAGCCGGGGGCTCGAACCGGGATCTTTATGCCGGTTCTTGCGCTTTGAGCCACATGCGCTCAACCCACTGCGCCACTGCCCGACCCCCCACTTTTTTTGCCTCCAGGGTAATCTCTGGGGCTCAGTGCTAGCATTACTAAATCACAGCTCCTGGTAGCCAATTTTTTCATTTTTCATTTTTTTATTGGCTAGGAAAAAGAAAAATTAAGGGGGGAAATAGGGAGAAAATTAAATGTCTGCAGATCTGCTTCAATGCTTATGAAGCACCCCCCCCCCTTTCAGGTGGGGAGTGGGCGCTCAAACAAGGATCCTTGCGCTTAGTACTATGTGCGTTTAACTCGGTTTGCCACCATCCAGCTCCCTCATCTTCACTTTTAGCACTGTGTGTAGAGGCCAATATGACTTTGTATTTTCAATGTTTTTTTTTATCATATTATTTGCAGTCAGTATAGTAGTGACACATGGGCAAAATTCTCATCTCATCACAGAAGTGTCTGTAAAATATGTTCACCAACAACTTAGGCCTTTTCCACCATCATGGACCAAGAACCCATGAACCCACCACCTGCTCCCTCTCTGCCCTCCTTCCCTAGAGTACTTTATGTAGATGCAACACACCAAGTCCAGTCAAATTTTTACTTTCTTTTTCTTCTTTCTGTTCTTATTTCTTTCATTCCAACAGACAGTGATGTTCCTGACTGAGCACACATTGTTACCATGAATTTTCAGTATATAAAGATATAAATTTCAGTATTATGAAGATGAAAGAATTCTCATCAGCAAGTCTCAGTGTTTCTCTCTATAAGCCTGAGGAGAGTTCTTTAAATTACAATGACACATAGGTAAATAAAGTTAGAACACATTTTGAGAGGCAGAAAGAATATGCAAAACAGATGAGTTCTACAGTCTGGAGAACTCTCAGAAGGCTAGAAATGGACCTAACCTATGATCCTGAAATTCCTCTCCTGGGGATATATCCTTAGGAACCCAACACACCCATCCAAAAATACCTGTGTACACATATGTTCTTGGCATCACAATTTGTAATAGCCAAAACCTGAAAGCAACCCAGGTGTCAAACAATAGATGAGTGGCTGAGCAAGTTGTGGTATATATACATACAATGGAATACTACACAGCTATAAAAAATAGTGACTTCACTGTTTTCAGCTGATCTTGGATGGACCTTGAAAATTTTATGTTAAGTGAAATAAATCAGAAAGAGAAGGATGAATATGGGATCATCTCACTCTCAGGCAGAAGTTGAAAAACAAGATCAGAAAAGTGAACACAAGTAGAACCTGAACCAGAATTGGAGTATTGCACCAAAGTAAAAGACCCTGGGGTGGGTGGGTGGGTGCAGAGAACACAGATCCAAGAAGGATGACAGAGGACCTACTGGGGGTTGTATTGTTATATGGGAAACTGGGAAATGTTATGCATGTACAAACTATTATATTTCAAATGTAAAACATTAATTCCCCAATAAAGAAATTAAAAAAAAAAACAGATGAGTTTGGATCGACCTTCTCGTGGTGCATCCCGTGAGTACCCATTTATTGGGGAAACTGACGATCCTTCCTAGCCGACTGAATCCACATGGATCCCAGTCACTTTCAAAGCCAGCAACAAGCAGACATCAGGCTCAACCTGACGTTGTTGACTGGCTATGGAAGAAGGGCAAACGCTAGAAGAAGAAGTGTAAGACAGAAGTGCTAGGGGCTGGGTGGTGGCACACCTGGTTGAGCACACATGTCATCATTGCAAGGACCCAGGTTCAAGTTTCTGATCCCCATTTGCAGGAGGGGAGCTTCATGACTGGTGAAGCAATGTTACGTCTCTCTCTCTCTCTCTCTCTCTCTCTCTCTCTTGCTCTCTCTATCTCTCTTCCCCCTTCCACCTGGTTTCTTTCTGTCTCTATCTAAGTAGTAGAAAAATAAAAATAATTGGTTTGGAAATAAGAAATACTAATTGTTTGACATTGACAACTGATGGGTATAGTGTTTTGCTGGAGCAAATACTCCCCCAGTGAGTCAATTTCATTAACATAATTGGAAGCAGAGAACTTCTTTATTTTTATTTATTTATAAACTGGAAATATTGACAAGACCATAGGATAATAGGGGTACAACTCTGTGGGACTATGTGAAAGCTTGGGAGGGCTTAGGTGAGCTTTCCCATTCTTGTGATGGAGATCTGAAAAGACACCCCACTTGTTAGACTCTCCCTTCTAGGGATGGAGCTAAGAAGGAAATGCTTTCCGTGACTCAGTTTCCCCTTGTTAGTCTCTTAAAATCTCACAAAAAGCCTGCATCCTCACACACTTATTTCACTCCCCTGCTAGCAGACCAAATGGCTGTCTGCTTGTAAGTTCATTCAGAGTTCACTATATTCACCCAGAGTTCACTATATTCACCCAGAGTTCACTAACCTTTCATCCTTGGATCACATACATAAGCATACTCCATCACAAGCCTTGCCAGCACTGTGAAAGTGATACCCCCCATACCTATTTCCTATGATTTACATCAAGGTATGTCCTTCTCTGTTTTATCTCACCGTACTGGTTTTACCACTATGCTTTTCTTAATACCTTTAGATAATTAACATGCCTTGTATCATGGGAATTAATTGCTTTGACCTTTCTGTATCTCATCAATTCTTGTCGTTCCTACCCCTCCCCACCATAGGGGTAGCTGACCTTTTAGAAACCTGTAATTTCTGACATAGTTGAAAAACGTCCTTTGTTCTGTTTGCTATAAGACCTGTGCTTACCCCAAATAAAGTGGAAGTTCATACCTGAACCTCTCATGGCGCTACTTCTGCATCTTGAGGTCCCTTGAACTTTAGACGAGAAGGCCAGCAGCTTATCTCAGGTTAAGAGGCCACTCACATAAGCACCAGCACAACTCCACACAATTCCCACCACCAGAACTCCTTATCCCATTACCCTCCCTAAAAAGCTTTCCTATTCTTTATCCCTCTGGGAGTATGGACCCAGGGTCATTATAGGGTGCAGAAGGTGGAAGGTCTGGCTTCTGTAATTGTTTCTCTGCTCAACATGGGCATTGACAGGTCAATCCATACTCTCAACTTGTTTCTGTCTTTCCCTAGTGGGGCAGAGCTCTGCAGGGGGGGTGGCGGTGGGTGGGGGACATTGAGGACACATTGGTGATGTTATCTGTCCAGGGAGGTCAGGTTGGTGTCATTGTAGCATTTGGAACCTGGTGGCTAAAAAAAGAATTAAGATATAAAGCAGAACAAATTGCTAAATAATCAGGAACTTAAAGGCAAGAATATAGCAGATGAGATTTGAGGTTTCCATTTTGGAGAAAGCTACTAAGTCTATTTTAGGTATATTCCAAGGGGCCCGTGACTTTACTAGTTTTTTCCTGAGCCTGACAGCTAACATGACCCAAGTTATTGTCTAGGGAGATGGTATAAAAGTTGGAAAAAAAAGACAAGAAATCTAGATCAGGGAAGAGAGTCGCTAGCATAATAGTCTCATTCTTTGATTTACGTTTATGGATTATATTGCATAGCGAGTGTTTCTTGCATGTGAAATTTCACAAGTTCATTCTGATAAAAAGACAGAGAAGGAGAAACATCAGAGCCCTGGAGATTTTTCTGGTGTCACTGAATATTCCATGTGGTTCTAGTGATTAAACCAGGTACATGCATTACTCAATGAGTAAATCTACCAGCCCTGTAATTTTTTTTTCTTGCCTCCAGTTGCTGGGTCTCCATGTCAACACTATGAATTCACTGCTTCTGGTGCTTCACCCTTTTTTCCTCCACAAGACAGAGAGAAACTGAGAGAGAAGGGTAGATAGAGAGAGGGAGAGAAAGACACCTGCAGACCTGTTTCACCGCTTTTGAGGTAACCCCTCTTGCAGGTGGGGAGCTGAGGCTTTGAACCCAGATGTTTGCTCAGGTCCTTGTGCTTCTTACTGTGTGTTTAACCTGGTATGCCACCACCCAACCCCTTCCCCCAAATACACTGTAATGCTTCTTATTTATCCTGTGTTTTGTTTATGTCATTTCCTTATTGTAGACCCTAGACTGTCTGCCAACATTGGAAAATTGAGCCCTATCCCTCTGACGGGAATTAGTTCCGCTAATATTCTTTCAGAGGGATAGGGGTCAAGCAGCTACTAACTGAGCATTGGTTTTAGTCATTTGGAATAATCTGCCTTAGTCTATTTCTTCTAACCTGTCCACTGTAGTTATACATCTCCGTCCAGTAATGGAACACTCATATGGGGAAGAACACTAAAACATTATTTGTGCCACTTTGTCTTTCTTGGTACTACCTACAGCTATAGTTGCCTCTATATCTAATAAGCAGGGTGTTAAATTATAACATTTAGAGGTTTTAAAACATACATGCTTGGCTCTGTGGAACAAATGGAAATTTTACAGAGAAACCATATTCCCCAAAGCATCTGAGACAGTCTTTTCTCTTATTTTTTTTTTCTTTTCTTCTTTTCTATTCTCTTTTCTTTCCTTTTTTTTTTCTTTCTTTTCTTTCTCAAGCCAGGGGCTTGAACCTGGGTCCTTGATCCCTGTGCATTGTAACATGTACTCTCGTCCAGGTGTGCCACCACCCAGTCCCCCCTCTGAGACATTTTTCCTAACCCCACCATCAAAGAAAGTGAAATAAAATCCAGGTGAATGAAGATAAATATCATCTTTTCTATGTCCCCTTGCAGTCCTAACTATCCACATTTTGGATGATTCTAAGAACAGAAATATAAAGAGGCTGCTTTGAACATTTTTCCTAAGGAAGCCTTGACTTCCTGGTTTCTCAGACTGTAGATGAGAGGGTTTATCATGGGGATAATCACTGTATAAAAGACAGATACCACTTTATCTTGGCCCATTGAGTAGCTGGAACTGGGGCGTAGATACATGAACAGGATGGTACCAAAAAAGATAGTGACTGCTATCAAATGAGAAGCACAGGTGGAGAAGGCTTTGTGCCTACCCTGGGCAGAACGAATCCTCAAGATGGCAACCAGGATGTAGAGGTAGGAGATGAGAATGGTTAGGAGACAACTCAGCTCATTAAAACTGGGAAAAATAAAAATGACGACTTCAGTGACGTGCGTGTCAGAACGAGAAAGTTTCAGGAGAGGCGGAGTGTCACAGAAAAAGTGATTGATGATATTTGAGCGGCAGAATGCCAGCTAGAAGGCTAAGCCAGTATGAATGGCAGCATTCGTAAACCCTGAGAAATATGTGGCTGATACTAGGAGGACGCTAAGATGGGGGGACATAGTGACTGTATAAAGTAGAGGTTTGCAGATGGCCACATATCGGTCATAGGCCATCACAGCCAACAGGAAGCCCTCGATCCCAGCAAAGGATCCGAAAAAGAAGAACTGAGTGGCATATCCAGTAAAGGAGATGGCCGGATTCTTCACCCAGAAGTTCACGAGCATATTTGGGACAATAACAGAAGAGTAACAGAAATCGACAAAGGACAAGTTACTGAGGAAAAAGTACATTGGAGTGTGGAGACATGAGTCAAACTTGATTAATAGGATCATGCCAAGGTTTCCAAGCACAGTAATCATATAGATAAGTAGAAATACCACAAAAAGAAGACTCTGTAGCTCCAGGTGATCCCTGAATCCAAGGAGAATAAATTCAGTCACTCTTGTCTGGTTCCTCATGCCTTGGTATTAGAGTAGATGAATCATTTGCTAAAATAAGAAAGAAGCCAAGGTAATAAATTGTACTGACTTGCTAGAAAATCAAATAATCCCTTCTCTGATAAAATTTAGTAAAATTATCTCTTAAGAAGTCCTGGATCGGGGGGCAGTAGCACAGCAGGTTAAGCACACATGGAGCAAAGCACAAGGACCTGCATGAGGATCCTGGTTCGAGCCCCTAGCTCCCCACCTGCAGGGGAGTCACTTCACAAGTGGTGAAGCGGTTCTACATGTGTCTGTCTTTCTCTCCCCCTCTCTGTCTTCCCCTCCTCTCTCCATTTTTCTCTGTCTTATCCAACAACAATGACAGCAATAATAACAACAACAATAATAACAATAACAATGATAAACAGCAGTGGATATGCTGTGCAGACACCAAGCCCCAGCAATAACCCTGGAGTTAAAATAAATAATAAAAATTTTAAAAGAAGTTCTGGTAGAATGCACAGTAAGGATTTTTCTTATCACAGTTTTAAAAATGTCAGCAAGTTCCATGATTTGTCAACAATTTGTTTGGCTTTGTATGTTAACTCTCTTTTCAACCTCCAGGTTCCAGATGCTAGCATGATGTCGACCAGACTTCTCTGGACAGACAACCCCACCAATGTGTCCTGGAGCTCTGCTTCTCCAGAGCCCTACCCTACTAGGGAAATAGAGAGGCAGGCAGAGAGTATAGATCTACCAGTTAAGGCCCGTGTTCAGTGGGGAAGCAGTTACAGAAGCCAGACCTTCAACCTTTTGCATCCCACAATGACCTTGGGTCCATACTCCCAAAGGGATAAAAAATAGGAAAGCTATCAGGGGAGGGGATGGGATATGGAGATCTGGTGGTGGGAACTGTTTGATGTTTGCACCCCTCTTATCCTATGGTTTTGTCAATGTTTCCTTTTTATAAATAAAAAATTAAAAAACTGTCTACTTCCAAAATAAAATGAGAAATAATACAAATAAAAATGTCAGCAAGTAAGCTTAGTAACCTAATTTATTTAAAAATGAATGTCTAGGAGCCCAGGCAGTGGCAAACCCTTTTAAACACACATAGTACTAAGCACAAGGTCCTGTGCAGGAACTCAGGTTCAAGCCCCGACTTCCCACCTACAGGGGGGATACACTTCACAAGCAGTGAAGTAGGTCTCTAGGTGTCTATCTTTCTCTCTCCCTCTCTGTCTCTCCTCCTTTCTCAATCTCTCTCTGCGCTATCCATTAAAATGTAAAGAAAGATCCTTTAAATGCTCTATCAGAAATTCTTTCTGTTGGTTCTACCACCAAAATCAAAGTCGACCTCTCATGTTACCTGGCTTATTACAGTAGTCTACCATTTGCTTTATGACTGAAATCAGTTAGATCTTATATAAGATAATCAACTTCAAAAACTTGCAGATTGGGGGCCAGCAAAATCACTCAGTTAATGTGCTACTTTGCGTTATGTGCAAACTGGTTTCTACTCTGACCCTTTCTACTCTCTCTCTCTCTGTTACTCTACCTGTCAAATATCAAAAATAATTACAATTTTTGTAGAAGTCTATTTTTGAATATAGATAGTACACAGATGATATAAAAATCAAATTTCTTGTGAAGAAAAATGCAAGTTGACAAACTATTATTATGTGTCTTTTATATGATAGATATATTACTACATATATATACACATGATATAGTCATTTTCTCAATGTATGCATGAAAAAATCAAAAACAGAATTTTTCTACACAAAATAACTTTCCTGTTCTCTCATCTACACTTACACATTCATAGATATATAATGATTACACATGTTAGATGGTCCATCCAGTTTTCATCTGTTATTAGTTATTATAAATACTTCTCATCTAAAAAATTCTATGTTACTAGTCGGCAGCTTAAGTGTTTTCAGACATATTCCCATTGATAATCTTAGTTTTCATCACTTTAGAGGTTCATTGGTTTTTCTAAAATATTTTCTATAGCTGAAAATTTAGATAAATTAAATGATCTTACTGTTTATCTTTATGAAATGTTTGCTTTATCTGGTAGCTTTTAGAAGAATACTGAATATCTATTTTAAAAGGTACTTTATAACTGATGCAAATGAAAATGTCATGAGATTCTGTTTGGAAAGAATTCTGGTGAGGGTAATTTTAACAAAACAGACAGAAAGCACTGCTTACAAATACAAAGCAGAGAGAAAATGTTACTAAGTTTCCAGTGATTCTCTTGAGATTTAGTTTCCACAAAACACTAGACAGTTCACAACCTGACATATACCAGTTCAAACATCAAAAGTATTTATCTTTTCCTGAGATGATTGAGTTATCTTCTCCCCAGTGAACCAGACGTAGCCTGGAGAACAACAGGCATTTAGAGAAGTGAGGATATTTTTCTCTAGTCCTGGGACTCTAGGGAGCACAAGAATGACTTAAATAGTGCATCACTAATGACATCCTCCCTCCAGACTTTACAATTTCATTGAAATTGTAACCTCTAACTTAGAAAATACATTATGTTGTGGTCCAGGAAGTGGTGCAGTGGATAGAAGGTAGATTGTGATCTCTAGTCATTTCAACTGGACCATATTCATTCCTGACTATGTTCCACAAATACTTTGTTTAATCCAGCATGTGATATTTTGGCATCTCTCTCTCTCTCTCTCTCTCTCTCTCTCTCTCTCTCTCATCTCTCTCTCACGTATACTTTATTTGATTTTCAGATGGATTTGTTTTTTATTTGCGACTAACTGTGGTTTACAAAGTTATAAGATTGCAGGCTACAGAGTTCCACACTGCCACCAAACTGTGTTCCCAGTGAAAGAAGGGACATTGTTTCATTTCATTTTCAAAGTATTTTCAAATTATTCAATATATAAAGGATCAGAATGAGACATATGTGACCTCAGTGTCTCATGTTTCTCCAGGATCCTTTCGGGAAACAAGTTCATCAAAGTTACACAGAGAGTTTATCTTACAGGGGCTGGGCAGTGGCACACCTGGTTAAGCACACATGATAGGAAGCACAAGGACAAACTCAAGAATCCCAGTTCGAGCCCCTGGCTCACCACCTGCAGGAAGGTGGCTTCCAAAGGGAGTGAAGCAGGTTTATCTTTCTTCCCCTTTCTGTCTTCCCCTCATCTCTCCATTTCTCTCTGTCATATCAAAATAAATAAAATGGCTGCAAGAGAACTGATTCATAGTATAGGCACTGTACCAAGTTCCAGAGATAATCCTGCAGGGAGAGAGAGAGAGAGAGAGAGAGAGAGAGAGAGAGAGAGAGAGAGGGATTATTTTACAAGAAATGCCAACTCCCACTTATTCAAACCTTGCACTGCTTATGATTTTTATTCTTTTTTTTTATTTCTTTCTTGGAGAGTTAGTGGTTTGTAGTCAAGAGTAAATACAATAGTTTTTACATGCATATCCAGTTTTCCACATAACCATTCAACCCTCACTCGATCCTCCTCTGCCATCATGTTCCAGGACCTGAAGCTTATTGTTTTCCTGTTGCTAGACATGCAGACTAGATTGGAACTCCAGAAATACTTATCCAAGTGCAAAACTGGAAGAGGGATTTTCTGTTAGGTAAGAAATTCTTTCCTGTTGTCTGGGGCTGGCATGTCCCAACATGGTGCATTCAGGTAGGGCCAGGGCCTGATTCTGCAGAACCAAATCAATGTCTCACTTCCCACCTTTCTTCAAGTTTGCAGAATTCATGATTGAACTGGTGAGTGGGTTAATTTATTTCTAGCACCCCTTTTCTGTTGGCAGACAATTGAGGGAAAGCTGTACTCCTCCCCCTGCAGCCTGCAGGAAGCCAAGAAAAGGGACCAGGAGCATATCCACCAGCACTCCCTCCCTGACTGCAAGAGCCATAAATTATAGGGGGAGCACTTGAAGACAAAAGGCTGAAGCTCATCCCCCAAAGGCCCTGTTCTTCCTCTGAAGGGACTGAAAATCTGGGAAGACCAGCCCCATTCCCTTGCTTTCTTCCTCAGGGGTCTACATGTCTGCGTGACTTGTACTTTCTCCTCCTTTTCCATCTATACTTTCTCTTAATAAATACTCACCTCCCTGAAACATGACTAGTTGTCTTGTGACTCTCCCATGTAGGAGTCAGTCTAGAGCCTTCAGAGGGGGAACTAGGGAATGTCCTCAGTTAACTGCTATCCATCCCTCCCCCACTACATTTTCAAAGATAATCACCAGAGTTCTCACAAAGTCTTAGAGACAGTTTGTTTACCTCTAGGGTTTTTGCTGTTGTTAACTTTTTTTTTTTTTATTTATAAAAAGGAAACTGACAAAACCATAGGATAAGAGGGATACAACTTCAAACAATTCCCACCACCAGAACTCCATATCCCTTCCCCTCCCCTTTCTTATTCTTTAACCCTCTGTGAGTATGGACCCAGGGTCATTGTAGGATGCAGAAGGTTGAAGTTCTGGCTTCTATAATTGCTTCCCCACTGAACATGGGTGTTGCTTGTTTGTTTTATTTGCAAGTTCATGTATTACTATTCTTTAGATTTGCACACAAGCAAAACTAGTTGGTAGCCATCTTTCACCTCTACACTTGTTTAGGTAAAATATTTCTCACTCGAATAAATATTTTCTGATATCAGAAGCTTTGTTTACCTATCTGTTGTAATCCCCGTATATATTACCTACCAGCTAGTCTTTATATTATTCATTTTTAACAGTTTCATTGATTATGTATTCTGAGATCAGCAAGTGATATACCTTTACATAAGTATTTGCTGCAACAGTGATTTTTTAATGGATTATATATATAAACAAAGTTATAACAAGTGCTTCCTTGTTCCAAACACAAGGGAATCATTACAGAAGTCATTGCTTATTTTTAATTGAATTGGATTTTTTTAAAAATTTTGGATAGAGACAGAGAGAAATTGAAAACTAAGGAAGAAATTAGGAGCCACACCTGGTCTTGAATCTTCTCCCTGCTGGTAGGAGCTGGGAATTGAACCTGGGTCTTTGCACATGATAATGTGTGTGTTCAACCCCGTACACCACCACACGGCTCCCAGATGTTATCATTCGTATCTTAACATGGAAAAGGACATGAGATAGAAGACTCAGTTCTTCTGCAGTGATCTGCCCCTAACATTAGCTTATAGTAGAAAAGGGGTGATTGTTCCTCGGACGCCTGACGTTGGAAACTACCAAGCAGGCAAAGCCAACTGCTCATTCTGATCACTTTACTGATTCCAGGGTCTTTGTCACAGAGGTAAAGTTCTATATCTCCACAAGATGGATATCACCTCTCTTCACCCTTCACCCAAACTTAATCTTCCCTATATTTGGGACATTGCAACATGAGCACCCAATCAGGTGTACCACCACCTGACCCCTGCACTGAGTATTCTGTTGAAATAGTCCTGCACCCTCGTTCCCTAACATGTATTACTGGGTGGTTACCCTTTATTACCCTTCTTACATATTAATGTGGCTCACAAGGTCTGTTTGGTTGGATCCTAATCAAAGGAGCCCCGGAGAGTCAATTCCAAGTATTTTTGATCCTTTTACCAACTTCCCCTGTGTTTTTCATTTGTCATGTACATAGAATTCATTTCATATTTAGGATACCAGTAGGTTAAATATTATATATTTGTTTTAAACAATCTGCATTAGCATAGATAAAGACTACAAGCAATTGAAAATAAATTAATATAATCCACTGCTCCTGGAGGCCAATTTTCCCATTTTTGCTGCCCTTGTTGTTTAATTGTTATTGTTGTTGTTGGATCAGACAGAGAATAACCGAGAGGAGGGGAAGACAGAGAGGGGGAGAGAAAGATAAACATCTGCACATCTGTTTCACTGCTTATGAAGCCACCCTCTACAGATGGTGAGCTGGGGGGTTTGAACTGGGATTCTTACTCCAGTCCTTGTGCTTTGCACCATGCGCGCTTAACCCGCTGTGCTACCACCTCGGCCCTGCAAAATCTTTTTTAATGCCCCTTTCACATCCCTATTTTTTAAACTATAAATGAGTGGATTTAACATAGGAATCATGACTGTGTAAAAGACAGAGACAACCTTGTCTTGCTCCATTGAATAACTAGAAGTAGGACGCAAGTACATAAAGAGAATAGTTCCGAAGAATATGGTGACAGCCATGAGGTGAGAGGCACAGGTAGAGAAAGCCTTGTGCCTGCCCTCCAAGGAAGGCATCCTTAAGATGGCAACAAGGATGCACAAGTAAGAAATAAGGACAATCATCACACAACTGATGACATTAAAACTAGAGAAAACCATGATCACGATGCCATTGATGCGAGTGTCAGAGCAGGAGAGTTTGAGTAAGGGTGGGGTGTCACAGTAGAAATGGTTGATCTTATTAGAACCACAAAAGGACAATCTAAAAGTCATTCCAGTGTGTATGGCTGCATTCCCAAAACCTGCTAGGAAAGACGTTGCTACTAGCAGGAAACAAATCCTCCCAGACATGAGGACTGGATAGAGCAGAGGATTCCAGATGGCTGCATAACGATCATACGCCATCATGGCCAACAGGAAGCACTCCGTTCCCAGAAAGGAGCCAAAGAAGTAGAACTGGGCAGCACATCCACTGAAGGAAATGGCCTTATTTTCAGCCATGAGGTTCACCAGCATTTTAGGAGTAACAGAAGAAGAATAAGAGGCATCGACAAAGGAGAGGCTACTGAGAAAGAAATACATGGGAGTGTGGAGAGAAGGGTCAATCTTAATTAACACAATCATCCCCAAGTTCCCCACCATAGTCACCATATAGACTGACAAAAACAACAGAAAGAGGACCTCTTGCAAATCTGAATTATCCGAGAGTCCTAAGAGGATAAATTCCGTCACTTCTGTTTGATTCCTGTGTTGAAATTTCTTCATGTGTGTGGTCTTGTGAACTGCAATATGAGAGAAAGTGAAGCATAGTATGAGGTCAGACAGGAGGCATGATGTAACTTACCAACATGAATTTTTAATAAAAGCATGCAGAGTGGAAAGCATAGTAAAAAGTTAGAAGTCTCGAACTTGATGTCAATTCAAAAAACATAAAAAAATGGCTTGTAAAACTGGGGAGACATCATAATAGCTATTCAAAGGACCCCCACACAGGAGCTCAGGGGTGGTGCACCTGGTTGAGTACACACACTTCAGTGTTTATGGACCTGGATCCAAACCCCTGGTCTCCATTTACCAGGTGGAAAGCTTTATGACCAGTGAGACACTACTTCAGGTTTCCCCTCCACTTCCTTCCTTCTCAATTTATCTGTCTTTACCTAGAAATAAATTTAAAATATTAAAAAGAAAAGACTCTCATGCCTGAGGCTCTGGCTTCCCAACTCCAGTCCTCAGCACCACCATAAACCAGAGTTGAGCAGTGATCTGATATCTCTCTATTTTCTCTCTCTCTCTACCTCTCTCTTTAAAGTAAATAAAAATATTTTTTAAAGTCTTGTATGTGCATTCTAGGTGTGTTGTTTGTTAATGACCTTAAACTGTTAAATTTAATATCTAGGAAGTCGGATTACCTTGGGCATGAATTATTCACTAGATAATTGTAGCAACTAACATGTATAATTATTTATGGATTACAAAGCAGTCATGATAAGAACATACCCTGTAGACACAAGCTCTGGAGAAAGATGGACAAGTGAATTGAGTCTGCTGACTGCTCCTCTGAAGTATTAACACAATAGAAAAGAAATCTCAAGTTAGTAAAATTATTAAAAAGTGTCAAACTAAAAAAGAAGTGTTTTTCTGAGAGGTAAGAAAGACATTAAAATCTGATAACTGAACAAAGAAACAGAAGAAGGTTATGGAGAGAGCATAATGGTTATGCAAAATCATCACTTTCATGGCTGAGGCTCTGAGGTTACAGACTCAGTACTCAGTACTACCTTCAGCCAGAACAAAGCAGTTCTCTTATCTCCCTTCCTCTCTGTTTATTTCTCTTTGCATATCTTTCTCTCATTAAGATAAATAAATAGAATATTTTTAAAAAATATAGAGAGGACATTCTTATGCAGTTTATATAGGTCCAACACAGCAGTACAGTATAACTGAGTCAACATCTACCAAAAGTTTGTCAGTTAAATGTTGAGTTTCTTTTCTTTCTTTCTCTCTTTCTGTCTTTCTTTCTTTCTTTCTTTCTTTCTTTCTTTCTTTCTTTCTTTCTTTCATTCTTCCTTCCTTTCTTTCTTTCTTTCTTTTTGTTGTTGTTGTTGATATACAGCATTGGGCTCTAGAGACTAGATGTTATCACTTCTCAGAGGTCTCCTCAGATCAACTTTCTCCTTCTGTATCTCAAAGAAAAAAATAGAAGAGATGTCACAGTCGTGTTGAGCCACTCATGGAAGTCCTACAGGTGTTGTCTACGGTACCTTCATGTGGTAAAAAGACTAAGCATAATAAGGTGTGTGTTCCTGAGTAAACCTCCTCCCAGATTCAATATTGAGAATGATGAATCGTTTCCTTTGGAAGTAAAAAAAATGAAAATTTGAAAAAATGAGTAGGCATTACAGATGAAAATAATATAAGTCATGACAGTGAAAACCCTTATCTCATAGTTAGAGTCACTGGATAACCAGACAGGCAGAAAATGCTAGCTATCTGAAGATGAGAAATACTATCACACCAAGTCAACTAGTATAAATGACTTTTAATCCCTTGAAATGTGGAATGAAGCCAGATCCAAGAGAAAAACAAAGTGGGAGAGGAGCTTGAAATCAATGTTCAACCTAGATCCTTCATGAAAACATATAGGCAATAGCCAAAATTCTCCACTCCACTTGTTCACACTTCTCATGACCTCAGAGAATAAATAATAACATTGTGCAAAAAGTTTTCAATTTTTAAGTTGGGTGTCAAATCCTTTTACACTCAAAGCAAGAAGTCCCTTGATATTCTACAAAATTAAGACATGGGGACTAAAATATAACTAACTCAGTACATTGCTTGAATTGCCATGTGTGTGAGACAGATGGGAGCCTTTACATAGACATATGTATATGGCGTGTGAAGAAAAATATAACCATAGTTGCTGAAATGTGTCTTTGTAGAAGTGATTGTCCCTAATATTCCTACTTAGAAAAAGGAACATTGGTTTGACATTGGTGCTATAAAATGCATATTCCCATCTACTTTCAGCTTTGACAAATACATTTTCTGATGTTGTGCAACGGTCCTCCCACTTCAGTAGAGATTTATTTATTTCCCTTTTTTGTTGTCCATGTTGTTTTTTTATTGTTGTTGTAGTTATTGTTGTTGTTATTGATGTCTTCGTTGTTAGGACAGAGAAAAATGTAGAGAGGAGGGGTAGACAGGGAGGGAGGGAGAAAGACAGACACCAGCAGATCTGCTTCACCACCTGTGAAGCAACTCCCCTGCAGGTGGGGAGACTGGGGCTCAAACCAGGAGGGGACTTGAACCAGGATCCTTAAGCTGGTCCTTGTGCTTTGCACCACGTGTGCTTAACCCGTTGCACTATTGCCCGACTTCCAATAGAGATTTTTTAATGGAATGCCCTAATCCAGACAGTCTTGATCTTGGTTTTCAATTTCTTTTTTTTTTAAAGAAATGTTTTTTTTTATATTTTATTTTATTTATTTATTTTCCCTTTTGTTGCTCTTGTTTTTCATTGTTGTTTTAGTTGTTATTGATGGCATTGTTGTTGGATAGGACAGAGAGAAATGGAGAGAGGAG
Organism: Erinaceus europaeus; assembly: GCF_950295315.1. NCBI lineage: Eukaryota > Metazoa > Chordata > Mammalia > Eulipotyphla > Erinaceidae > Erinaceus > Erinaceus europaeus. The sequence continues at coordinate 6,407,015 of NC_080178.1, forward strand.
GGGAAGACAGAGAGGTGGAGAGAAAGATAGACACCTGCAGACCTGCTTCACCGCCTGTGAAGCGACTCCCCTGCAGGTGGGGAGCCGGGGTTCGAACAGGGATCCTTATTCCTGTCCTTGTGCTTTGCGCCACCTGTGCTTAACCCACTGTGCTACAGCCCGACTCCCTCGGTTTTCAATTTCTAAGACTCTGTAAAATAATTATGAGAGTTCCTGATATTCAATGGTGTCTTAAAAGACTTTAAATTGTATTGTATATCATGGTGAATACTTCTCATAAGGATTTACAGTGATTAGTTGTTGTTGTTTGTTTGTTTTTAATGTAAAAGGAAAAAGCATATATTTAACACACTTTCATAACCACTCAGTGTTCTTGGCACTTTGGGTGTCTGGTTAAATGAATGAATTAGCAGGATTCTGGCTGGGTGGTGGTGCACCTGATTGAGTGCACATGTTACATTGCACAGGGACCTGGGTTCGAGCCCCCAGTCCCCATCTGAAGGGGGAATGATTTGCGAGTGGTGAAGCAGGGCTGCAGATCTCTTTCTGTCTCTCTTCCCCTGTATCTTCCCCTTCCCTCTCAATTTATAACTATCCCTATTAAATAAATAAATAAAACTAACAATCAAAAAAGAAAGACAAAGAAATGTCTTTGAAAAGAACTAGCAGTATTGTGAGTTTTATATCAGGTGAGTAGGTTAGAGAAACAAAACTTTTTAATTCATTTTCCTTACCTTTCTCAATTACTTGAATTCTGTTTGATTCGCTTCATTTGTTCCTGAACAATGCCTAAAATCGCTGAAAAGAACAGAATTAAGAGAAACATAAGAACGTTTTTCTTAGAAAAGTTACTCAAGCTAATTCTACCATATTGAGCAGTGATCTCAGCTGAAGTAAAAGATGGCCGTTATCCATTACAAACATAATGCAAGTGAGATCTTGTTTGCAGTTACATTAGGTTGTAGAGTCTCTAGACCGGACGCTGGAGTAAAAGTCAGCATCCTGACTTATTTTCAAAATGGTATATACCTTTTTCTTTAGCCAAGGAGTTCACATACCTCAAGCCCACTCATTTAAATCAGTTTCAGAAATCTTCTGAAGCTCAGGAAATCTTATGTCCCTTTCATAGTTCTCCCCTTTACCCGTGAGGCACCTAGACCAAGAAGAGAATGAATATTCAGTCAAGTACATCTACCAACCAGTAAACATCTATTTTAATTCTCCCCAGATAATTGGGATCCAGTTCCCTTGACACAATTGAGAGAACCCACAAAGCAACACTTTAGCTCCACCTTGGGCAGGAATGGAATAATACATCAGTCTTTTATTTATATGCATTGAATACAGGGATTCACATGTATTTATCTTATTTACAGAATCACTCTATGAATTAGACATTAGTATCTGCACACAGAAATGAAAACACTAAGAAGCAGTGAGGTTTGGTGCCATCTTCAAAAGCACCCACCAACCAGTGCAATGAAGAACCAGGATTATAAACCAAAACCACTCTCATTCTTTCCAAAACCTGTGTTTCCTCCCATCAGACACTGATATTCTTCCCTTCAGTCCAGAATAAGAAATGGTTGTTGGCCTAGAAGATCTAGCCTGAGCCTGAACAGGGTCCTCACTTTCCCCAGTACATTTTCATAGAATAAATTATGGAAATTCTGGTTATCCTCAAAGAATATATATAGCCTCCAGGGTTATTGCTGGGGATTGGTGCCTAAACTATGGATCCATTGTTCCTGGTGGCCCTTTTTCCATGTTATTGGGTAGGACAGAGAGAAATTGAGAGAAGAAGGGAGACAGAGAAGGCAAGAGAAAAGAGAGACACCTGCAGACCTGTTTCACTGCTTGTGAATCAGCTCCCTGCCCTTTGCAGGTGGTGAGTCAGAGGTTCAAAAATTCCAGGCATCTTTGACGGGTCCTTGAGCTTTGTGTGCTGAACTGGGTGTGCTACCACCAAGCCCCTAAAATATTATCTTTTTTAAAAATTAATATTTTAAAAAATTCATTCTTTCTTTTTTAAAATTTTTTTTCTAAGTGAACTATTACTTTTTCCCTATTATTTATTTGTAAAAAGGAAACACTGACAAAATCGTAGGATAAGAGGGGTACAACTCCACATAATTCCCACCATCAGAACTCCGTATCCCATCCTTTCCACTGACAGTTTTCCTACTCTTTATCCCTCTGGGAGTATGAATCCAGGGTCATTATGGGGTGCAGAAGGTGGAAGGTCTGGCTTTTGTAATTGCTTCCTTGCTGTCAGTCAGGAACAACACAATAGGCCCCTTTGTGGGCCCTCATAGGACCTTGCCCTCAACTTGGATAAACAATGATAGAGAATGTTCCATCCTCTGAAGGAAGGTTGGACAACATACTCTATGCTACACCTCAGGAAGATGGGTCCTGATATTGGGGCAGCATGGAACGTTCCTCCTCATGAGCACAGAACGTGAACTCAGATCTACAGGGATGCAGAGATCACAAAGGCTCCTAAGCTGAATGTAAGCCCCGGATCAGATCAAATTGATGGGACTTTTAATTTTTTATAATTATTTATTTATTTATTTTGATAGAAACAGCCATAAATTGAGTAGGGGAGATAGAGAGGGAAAGATAGATTTAAATAAGGTGAACTTATTGAAGGTGAACTGCTTGACAAAAAAAAAAAAAACTATGGACAAGATAGTGGGAAAAAAGTACAAGTATACAAAGCTGGGGGGATTGAGATATTTAGTAAAAAATATTCATTAATTTGTTTGACCTAATAAGACAACTTTTTAGGAGTTTTCAGGTTTGTGCTTCTCAACATGGAAAATCATATTTGTTGCTGCATGCCATTCCTCTAACACCAGAAGATCAGAAACAGCCCAGTTATCTACTGTAGGCTCCTTGCTTCTTCTTCTAGTGTTTGCCCTTCTTCCGTAGCCAGTTAATGGCTTTGAAAGTGACTGGGATCCATGTGGATTCAGTCGGCTAGGAAGGATCGTCAGTTTCCCCAATGAATGGGTACTCAAGGGATGCAGATACCTGCAGACCTGCTTCACCACTTGTGAAGCGACTCCCCTGCAGGTGGGGAGCCAGGGTTCGAACTGAGATCTTTATGCCAGTCCTTGCACTTTGCCGCACCTGTACTTAACCTGCTGCACTACAGCCCGACTCCCATTTTTATTTATTTTTATTTTTTAATATTTATTTTATTTATTTATTCCCTTTTGTTGCCCTTGTTGTTTCTCATTGCTGTTGTATGAATTATCTTAAACAAAGTTTCATGGGCAAGGGAGATAATAAATGGTTATGCAAAAAGACTCTTATACCAGAGGCTATAAAGTCACAGGTTCAGTTCCCTACACCAGTATAAATAAGATCTGAGCAGTTCTCTGGTCTCTCTCTCAAATAAAATATTTTTTAAATTTTCATTTCCCTCTTCACTGCACTATGTCTTCAAACAAGATTAAAGAAAAAAAAATCAATCACTTATTTTGTAATGCTAAATTTCAAAAGTGTTTCTTATGTCAGAATTTATCAGATTAGAGAAAAACATAACAATAAATATATTCTATGTGACATCATGTGGAAAACACATTACCCTCTTTTAAAAGGCCTTTCAAGCATCAGGAACTAGACTTTTCTAAATAGCTTTCTAAAACCTCATCATGCAGTACCCATTCATTGGGGAAACTGACGATCCTTCCTAGCCGACTGAATCCACATGGATCCCAGTCACTTTCAAAGCCAGCAACAAGCAGCTCCTGACAGCTTTCAAGCTGACCTGTTGACTGGCTACGGAAGAAGGGCAAACGCTAGAAGATGCAGTAATTAGGTTTCACCCCACCACTATGACTGGCGTGTTGCAAACAAAACCCCTTGTGTTTCCTAACTTCATAGTTATGGGGGAAGGAAGGGAGAATGAAACTCCCCATAGCATATGTCAGTTGGGCAAGTCTCTGAGTCTCCTGTGAGTGTGCAAACTATTTCATCACTTGGCCTCTGGGAATTATTTGTACCTGAAATTTAAATACTTCTTACACAAAGGAGCAAAGGTGGAGTGAACGGGTAGCTCACAGACTCTACCAAAGAAAGTCACCATCTTAGAGTCTACCTAGATTTTTCTTTTTACACCTATAATCCTTGCAAAGAGGAAACACTCAACTCATTATCAGCTGTCAGAAAAACAATCCAAAAAGTCAAGTCATAGGTCAGTATTTGGAACAGCGGAGTACAAATTAATAATAGCTGTAACCTATTGGAATTAGAGTGCTTGTTTGAGTATTGATAATAAAACCATGCATCTTAAAGTTTCTTTTTTAAAAAAATGCTTCTTACTCTTCTGTGGAAAATACACACTTAGTGACTGATTTCTTTTTTCTTAAATTTATTATCTCTATTTACTTATTGGATACAGACAGCCAGATATCAAAAGGGGAGGTGGTGATAGAGAGGGAGACAGGCAGAGAGATACATGCAGCCCTGCTTCATCACACCAGCGCTTCTAAGCCAATTTTTCTATTTTGGGGGGGGGGGGATGCTAGAGGTTTACAGTATGATTGTTGACATAATGCATTTCATTCCAGTCAAGCCGTGGTTTTGAATTTTATATTCTGTTCTCTGCTTTTTGTTGTTGATGTTGTTCATTTAATAGGACTGTTACTAAATTAGAATCACATCTGTTTGAGAAGTTATTTAACACTAAGTGCTTAACTTCTTTCCCATACTTAATGAGTCCTACATTTACCTGCTGAATTACACACACAACAGACACATTCACGCACAAAAAACCAAATGCTTTTACACAAACTGCTTCTCCAAACACCTTGAAGCCAAATCAAATAGGAAGAGTAATAAGGTGGCAGCTGTCTGATGTCCTTCTTGATCCTTCCCTTATGAAAGTGTGCTTGATATTCCATCAGATCTGGACTCTACCTAACCTGACTTCACACAAGATCACCATATAGTATTTGTACAAGATAATCACTGATTCCAGGACTAGATATATATGCACATCTCTCTCTCTCTCTCTCTCTCTCTCTATCTCTATCTCTTTCTCTCTGTATATACGCATTGTATGTGGTCTAACCAATTTTTGCAGAGTTGCTAAGAGCAGCATTCATCTTATTTAACAAATGAAAACCTGAGAATCCATGAAGGTAAGTAACTTGTTTGAAGTCAATAGTGTTGGCAAAATAGAGATTCACCTACCTACTAAAAGAGAGAATTTCAGGATAGTTTGTGATTGTTAATACACCATTTTATATCAATCCTCATGGGGCTAGAAGCTTAGAACTATAAAAGAGGAATAACAATAACTCTGTAACTATACTTTCTAATTAAATAAACTAGGCTAGAGATCAGTCTTGACACCTGGTATGTGTTCTTCAATTACTGCAATAAGCTGTCAGTTCTTGGTTTTCAAGTTTGATGCCTGGGTCTGCCTTCCTATCCATAGTACAAAATTAGACTAAATGTCTTAGTTCCTCCTGTGTCAACAGAAGGATTATTTTATCTTTCTAAAGCAGGGTAAGGAAAAGATTAGGTTTGTGGCAGAATTTTCCTTAGTGTTGATTATTTTCAAATGCTTTCGTTAAACTGTGGGATAGGAATGGAAAACAAGACAATACTTTTTTTAAAAATTTTTTATTTAAGAAAGGATTAATGAACAAAAACATAAGGTAGGAGGGGTACAACTCCACACAATTCCCACCACCCAATCTCCATAACCCACCCCCTCCCATGGTAGCTTTCCCATTCTCTAGCCCTCTGGGAGCATGGACCCAGGGTCGTTGAGGGTTGCAGAAGGTAGAAGGTCTGGCTTCTGTAATTGCTTCCCCACTGAACATGGGCGTTGACTGGTCAGTCCATACTCCCAGTCTGCCTCTATCTTTCCCTAGTAAGGTGTGTCTCTGGGGAAGCTAAGTTCCAGGACGCAATGGTGGGGTCTTCAATCTAGGGAAGCCTGGCCAGCATCCTGTTGGTATCTGGAACCTGGTGATTGAAAAGAGAGTTAACATACGAAGCCAAACAATTGGTTGAGCAATCATGGATCCCAAGCTTGGAATAGTGGAGAGACAATACTTAATGCTACAATACAGTACTAAGTGGTATAATACAAATACAATACAGTGGATTCTTAGGTTTTCATTTGTTAAATAAGATCAATGCCCTTCTTAGCAACTTTCTGCAAAAATTGGTTAGACCACATACAATGCACGTGTGTGTGTGTGTGTATTGAGTTACAAACATGCATATGTATTTTGTCCTGGACTCAGTGAGTATCATGTGAAAATACTATATATATTTTGATCCCGTGTGAATACAATATAAATGGCAGCCCCAGGCTCAGTTGCAGATCCTACAACCAACTCATTGCTTTACTGTGCAAAAACCTTTTTTGCTTCTTCAGTAATCTGTGAAATTTTATTTGCATTTTGGTGAAGTGAAGGTAAGTTGTGATGGGGCAAGCACTTTGTGCTTTTTATAGCAATATTATCATGAATAACATATGATAAAGTCTATATTATTAAAGCATGAAATTTGATATTTTTTCTTAATTTTTGTATTACATCTGTTTATTCGTTGGATAGAGATAGCTAGAAATCAGGAAGGGGCTACAGAGAGGAAGACAGAGAAACACCTGCAGCACTGCTTCACCACTTGCAAAGATCTCCCCCTGCAAGTAGGGGTTGGGAGCTTGAACACCAGTCCTTGCACATTGTAACATGTACATGTGCACTCAACCAGGTGCACCACAGCCTGGCCCCTGAATATTATATGCTTTAATATATCATTAACCCATGTAGAATCATCACCACCAACAGAGTAAGGTAATATATTTATTACCCACGAAAAGTGTCTTTGTATTCCTTTGGAGTCCCTACCTTATGTTACTTCTTTGTCTTTTTCAAATGTATTTTATTTATTTATTTATTTTATTTTGGATAGAGACAAAGAAATTGAGAGGGGAAGAAGAATATATATATATATATATATATATATATATATATATATATATATTCATGAAACTTCCTCCATGGAGGTGGGGTCAAAGGACTTTATCCCTCTGGCTTTGCACTGTAATGTGTGACACCATTTGACTCTCCTTTTGTTACTTCTTATATACACATCTAATCAGGTCATCATTAGCCCGTTGGTTGTATGCTATTATTTATTAGCTTACATTTCCAAGAGCTTTACAAATGGGAACAGGACCGGCTTAAGGATCCCAGTTCGAGACCCTGGCTCCCCACCTACAGGAAGGTCGCTTCACAAGTAGTAAAGCAGGTCTGCTGGTGCTTATCTTTCTCTCACCCTCTCTGTCTCCCCCTTCTCTCCCAATTTCTCTCTGTCCTATGTACCAACAATAATAATAATAACAACTACGGCAACAAAAATGGGGAAAAATTGCCTCCAGGAGCAGTGGATTCGTAGTGCAGGCACAGAGCCCCAGTAATAATCCTGGAGGCAAAAAAAAAAAAAAAAAAGTCCAGTTTTTTTTTTTTTAGCTTGGCTATTGGCTCTTGTTCTAGTTAGTTTGATATCTATCCATGTTATATGGAACAAGCCAACCTGTCATCTAAGTGTGAGCTTTTCTATGAATCATATATTCATGTAGCCAAATATGAGTAGTTCAATAATTGCAGGCTTCTCTGTGAATAATATTTTTTTTCTTTTTTCCTTGAGTGAGGGCCCCTCGAATCTTAGCTCTGAACAAAATTATACAGCAGCCTGTTGGTTTGCAATAGAACTATCTCAAGACACACCTGAATCTTCACTCTGACTACACTTATTAGTTCACTCATTGAGTGTCTCTAGAAATCAGGAAAACCCAAGGGCTAATTCTATATCCGTGCTTAACAGGCAAGACAGGATAAAGAAAGACTAGGAGACATGAGACAGAAGATAATAAAATCTAAAGGTTTCTACAATTAGACCCAAGCTGATTGCTGACTCTCTTGAAATGATTTAAGATTTAGACTTTTTCTTTTCAGATATATGGTGAAATAGTGATATTTACCTACTTCATAAAAAGCTTGAAATTTTATTATGTGTTAATACATTTAAAGTAACAACATAGAGTTAATGTTCATTAGCTCCTTGTTTTAAAAAATAAAGTACTATTACATCCTTCTATTCCTATTATTCAATTTCTTTTTTTTTAATTTTTTATTTAAGAAAGGATTAGTGAACAAAAGCATAAGGTAGGAGGGGTACAACTCCACACAATTCCCACCACCCAATCCCCATAACCCACCCTCTCCCATGATAGCCTTCCCATTCTCTAGCCCTCTGGGAGCATGGACCCAGGGTCGTTGAGGGTTGCAGAAGGTAGAGGGTCTGGCTTCTGTAATTGCTTCCCCGCTGAACATGGGCGTTGACTGGTCAGTCCATACTCCCAGTCTGCCTCTCTCTTTCCCTAGTAAGGTGTGTCTCTGGGGAAGCTGAGCTCCAGGACACATTGGTGGGGTCTTCAATCCAGGGAAGCCTAGCCAGCATCCTGGTGGCATCTGGAACCTGGTGATTGAAAAGAGAGTTAACATACAAAGCCAAACAATTTGTTGAGCAATCATGGATCCCAAGTTTGGAATAGTGGAGAGGAAGTGTTAGGGAGGTACTCACTGCAAACTCTAGTGTAATCCTGCTTTCAGGTATATATTTTGCAGTAGTTTATGGATACGTGTGCACATACGCTCTCTCTCACAGAAACTGGTGTATGTCTAGGTTATAGGACTTTGTTAGAAAGTGAACTACCTGAGATGAAATTAGAGTGTACTATAAAAGGAAAGGTCTCACCCGAGTAATGAAGCTGAAGGGTTGTCATTCCACACGTGAAGTCTCTGGATACACTCTGAGGTGAAGCATGTTGAGATGGCAATCGTTGCTTTGGTTAGGTTGTGATCAGCGGATGCAATATTATTTGGTATGGATTGGGAGATGCATACGGGAAAGTGAGCCCTATCCAAGGGTGCCAGGACTGGGGGAAGTAGGGGCTCTATAGTGAAGATGTGAGGTTCCTGCTGTCTTAGGGTTCAAAAAGACAATCAATAGTTAATATTATCATCACATTATTTGTTAATTGGGTTAACTTTGAAAAGTCCCTTTGTTATGGTTTGCTGTACAGTACCCAGTATCTTGTATATAGCTGTGCTATTGGAAGCTTCTAATCTACTTGGTCTAGGCTTTTGAGAGAGTCCGCATGTCAAATACGTAGCCTATCTATTAAAAAGATTCAGTTTGTCTTTTGAGAACCTTTGAGACATACAATTGATTTCCCCCTCTCATATTAATTAACTACTGATTTATATGTCTACATTTTGCTAGGAGTGTACATAAACACCATTCCCATCACCAAAGGACCGTGACCCATCCCTCCCGCCCACTCCCACCCCCCACTGGCCCAGGAAGCTACATGTCTACCCCTCACCACTGGGTTTTTACTTTGGTGCCCTACTTACAATTTGATCAGGTCCTGCTTTTAGTTTCCCTTTCAGATCTTCTAAGTCAGCTTCTGTTGATGAGTGGGATCATCCCATACTCATCTTTAACTTTCTGACTTAGTTCACTTAACATAATTCCTTCTAGCTCTGTCCAAGATGGGTCAGAGAAGGTGGGTTCATTGTTCTTGATAGCTGCATAGTATTCCATTGTGTATATATACCACAGCTTTCTCAGCCATTCATCTGTTGTTGGGCACCTGGGTTGCTTCCAGGTTTTAGCTATTATGAATTGTGCTGCTATGAACATAGGAGTACACACCTCTTTTTGGTTGGGTGTTATGGAGTCCTTGGGGTATAACCCCAGGAGAGGAATTATTGGGTCATATGGAAGGTCCATGTCTAGCCTTCTGAGAGTTTTCCAGACTGCTCTCCACAGAGGCTGTACCAATTTACATTCCCACCAGCAATGTAAAAGGGTTCCTCTGTCCCCACATCCTCTCCAGCATTTGTTGCTGCTGTCCTTTTTGATGTATGCCATTCTTACAGGAGTGAGGTGGTATCTTAGTGTTGTCTTAATTTGCATTTCTCTGACAATCAGTGACCTAGAGCAGTTTTTCATATGTTTGTTAGCCTTTTGGATCTCCTCTGTGGTGAATGTTTTGTTCATTTCCTCTGCCCATTTTTGGATGGGGTCATTTGCTTTTTTGCGGCTAAGTTTGCTGAGCTCTTTATATATTTTGGTGATTAGTTTCTTGTCTGATGTCTGGCATGTGAAGATCTTCTCCCATTCTGTGGGGGGTCTCTCTGTTTGTTTAATAGTTTCTTTGGATGTGCAGAAGCTTTTCAATTTGATGTAGTCCCATTGGTTTGTTTCTGCTTTGGTCTTCCTTGCAATTGGGTTTGATTCATCAAAGATGTCCTTGAGGTGTAGATGGGAAAGTGTTTTACCAATGTTTTCCTCTAAGTATTTGATTGTTTCTGGTCTGACATCTAGGTCTTTGATCCATTTGGAGTTGATTTATGTTTCTGGTGAGATAAAGTGGTTCAATTTCATTCTTCTGCATGTTTCAACCCAGTTTTCCCAGCACCATTTATTGAAGAGAGCCTCCTTCTTCCATTTAATCCTTTGGGCCCCAATATCAAAGATTAGATGCCCATAGGTGTTGGGATTTACTTCTGGGCTTTCAATTCTGTTCCACTGGTCTGTGTGCCTATTTTTGTTCCAGTACCATGCTGTTTTGATGATGATGGCTTTATAATATAGTTTAAGGTCTGGGAGTGTGATGCCTCCATTTCTGTTTCTTTTCCTTAGGATGGTTTTGGCAATTCTAGATGTTTTCAGGTTCCAGATAAATGATTGTAGTGTTTGTTCTATTCTCTTAAAGAAGCTTGGTGGAACTTTGGTGGGTATTGCATTAAATTTGTATATGGCTCTGGGGAGAATGTTCATTTTGATGATATTTATTCTTCCAATCCATGAGCATGGGATATCTGTCCATTTCTTGGTATCAGTTTCTATCTCCTTGAGTAGCGACTCATAGTTTTCAGCATACAAGTCTTTCACTTCTTTGGTCAACTTTATTCCTAGGTATTTGATTGATTTTGCTGAAACAGTAAATGGGAGTGATTTCTAGATGTCTTCTTCTTCAGATTTAGTGTTTGCATAAAGAAATGCCACTGATTTTTGTACATTGATTTTGTAGACTGATACCTTGCTATATTGCCTAACAACTTCCAGTAATTTTCTACTGGATTCTTTAGGTCTTTCTATGTATACTATCATATCATCTGCAAATAGTGAGAGCTTGACTTCTTCCCTTCCAATCTGTATCCCTTTGATTTCTTTCTCTTGCCTGATTGCTATGGCAAGAACTTCCAATACTATGTTGAAGAGTAATGGTGACAGTGGGCAGCCCTGTCTAGTCCCTGATCTGAGGGGGAATGCTTTCAGCTTCTCTCCATTGAGTATGATGTTGGCTGTAGGTTTGCTATATATAGACTCCACTATCTTGAGGAATTTCCCATCTATTCCCATTTTTTGTAGAGTTTTGAGCATGAATGGGTGTTGGATTTTGTTAAAGGCTTTCTCTGCATCTATTGAGATAATCATGTGGTTTTTGGCTTTGCTTTTATTGATGTGATGAATGACATTGATTGATTTATGGATGTTGAACCAGCCTTGCATTCCTAGGATGAATCCCACTTGGTCATGATGAACAATCTTTTTGATGTGTTGCTGTATCCGGTTGGCCAAGATCTTGTTTAATATTTTGGCATCTATGTTCATCAGAGATATTGGTCTGTAGTTTTCCTTTTTTGTTCTGTCCCTATCAGCTTTTGGTATCAGGGTGATGTTGGCTTCATAAAAGGTGGAAGGGAGTATTCCTGTTTCTTCAATCTTATGGAATAGCTTAAGAAGTATGGGTATTAACTGTTTCCTGAAAGTTTTGTAGAATTCGTTTGTTAAGCCATCTGGTCCAGGATTTTTGTTCTTGGGGAGATTCTTAATAACGGTTTCAATTTCTTTGTCTGTGATTGGTGCATTTAGATTTTGTAGTTCTTCTTGGTTCAGTTTTGGAAGTGCATAGGTTTCTAGGAATTGTTCCATTTCTTCCAGATTCTCTAGCTTGGTAGCATATAGTTCTTTATAGAAGTTTTGCAGAATTCTCTGGATTTCTGTGGTGTCAGTTGTGATATCTCCTGTATCGTTTACAATTCTATTAATTTGAGTCTTCTCTCTTTTTTGTTTGGTGAGTCTGGCTAGGGGTTTGTCAATTTTGTTTAATCTTTCAAAGAACCAACATTTGGCTTCATTGATCTTTAGTATGGTTCTTTTATTTTCGATGTTGTTTATTTCTGCTCTAACTTTAGTGATTTCTGTGCTTCTGGTTGCTTTAGGGTTCCTTTGTTCCTCTTCCTCTAAGTCCTTGAGGTGTGTAGTAAGTTCGTTCATTTGGGCTTCTTCTTGGTGTTTAATATGTGATTGTATAGCTATAAGTTTCCCTCTCAGTACTGCTTTAGCTGTGTCCCAAATATTTTGATAGGTTGTGTCTTCATTTTCATTAGTTTCCAGGAACATTTGAATTTCCTGTTTGAGTGAGTGTCTGACCCAGTGGTTCTTAAGGAGCATGTTGTTTAGTTTCCAAATTCTATGTCTTTTAATAATTTTCCGTTTGTTGTTAAAAGTTAGTTTTACTCCACTGTGGTCTGAGAAGATACTTGGGATGATTTCAATGCTCTTGAATTTATTGATGCTGTCTTTGTGGCCTAACATGTGGTCTATCCTTGAGTATGTGTTGTGTGGATTTGAAAAGAAGGTGTATTCCAGTTTTTTGGGGTGGAGGAGTCTGAAAATGTCCAAGAGGTCTAGTCTGTCAATCTCTTCATTCAATTCTCTTGTATCTTTATTGGTTCTCTGCTTTGTTGATCTGTCCAAGTGTGAGAGTGGGGTATTGAAGTCTCCCACTATTATTGTATTACTATTGATGTATTTTTGAAATTCTTTCAATAGGTGTTTAATGTATTTAGATGGTCCCTCATTGGGTGCATAGATGTTAATAATTGTTAAGTCTTCTTGGCTGATTGATCCTCTAATCATTATGTAATGTCCTTGCCTATCTTTTATTACTTTATTTAATTTAAAATCTATCGTGTCTGAGATGAGAATGGCTGTTCCTGCCCTTTTTTGTGGACCGTTAGCCTGTATGATAGTTTTCCATCCTTTCACTTTAAGTCTGTGTTTATCTTGTTGTGACAGATGTGATTCTTGCAAGCAGCATGTGGTTGGGTTATGTTTTCTGATCCATCCCCCCACCCTGTGCCTTTTGATGGGTGAGTTTAAGCCATTGACATTTATTGATATTATGGATTTAATGTATTGTAGTGCCATTGTTCTAAAAAACAATTTGTTTACTCTGATATATTACAAGTATTATAGTGATGTTCTTGTTTATAAGAGGTCTTTTAGTACCTCTTTCAGGGCCGGCTTGGTGATAGTTGCCTCCTTTAACTGTTGTTTGTCTAAGAAGGTTTTGATCCCTCCATCTAGCTTGAATGAAAGTCTAGCAGGATATATAATCCTTGGTTGAAACCCTTTTTCATTCAGGGCTCGATAGATATCTTGCCACTCCCTTCTGGCTTTTAGAGTTTGAGTTGAGAAATCTGCAGAAAGTCTTATGGGTTTTCCCCTGTATGTGACTTTTTGTTTCTCTCTTGCAGCCTTTAGGATCCTTTCTTTATCCTTACTTCTTCTCATTGTGACTATGATGTGTCTTGGTGTTTTCAGGTCTGGGTTGATTCTGTTTGGTACTCTCTGGGCCTCTTGCACCTTGGTATCCTTTCTGTTATTCAGGTCTGGGAAATTTTCTTGTATTATTTCTTCTAGAATGTTTGTTTCCCCTTCCTCTCTTTCTTCCTCTGGCAGGCCAATTATACGAATGTTACTTCTTTTGAGATCATCCCATATGTCTCTGTTGTTGTTTTCAGTGTCTCTCAATCTCTTTTTAAGCTCTTTCACCTCTTTCTTAGTTTTCTCTAACTCATCCTCTGTCTGACTAATTCTGTTTTCTGCTTCTGTTAGTCTGCTTTCCCTTGCCTCAGCTTCTTTCTTCATTACAGCTATTTCAGCTTTCAGTTCTCTAATTGTCTCAAGATAATCAGTATTTTCCTTGGGGGTCTCGACTGTTGTTTCCCTAATACTGCCATTTCTTTCCTCCAATGTTGTTTTCATTTCTGTGATTAATAAGTTTATTATTGCTTGCATACTTTTCTTATCTATGGTTACTTCTGACTGATTTGTGGTTTCTTCTGGGCTCTTGTCTTCATTCATTGGGGTAGCAGTTTTATTTGTTTTTAATCCCCATTTTTTTAAATTTATGTGTTTCTCTCTTTTTTTTTTTTTAATGCTCTGTTGTTCCTCAGTTGTTGTGTTTTGAGCACAAGTAACACTGTACTAAATACCTTTATGACAATTGCACTCACCAACCTCCGGAATAACAGTAGCAACTGAAGTAAGTATTGAAGGAGTTTAATCGTTACCAGTTAGCCAAACAATTTCTCCAGTCCGTGAAAGAATAGTAACCAAATCCCAGTGAAGAAAGAGAAAAGGAAGAGAGGATAGCAAGAATAGACAGTTATGCAAATCTACTATCCAGTGTATATCCTAAGGGTAACAAGAGTGTAAAGGGAACTAGAGCAGAGATAGACACATAGAGAGTCCACTCTGGGTCAGATTTCTTCCCCAAAGTAATTCACAAATTCAGAAAGGCAAAGAAGAAAGAAGTGTATGACAAGATTAAAAAAAAAAAAGAGAGAGAGAGATAGAGAGAGATAAGAGAGAGAAAAGGGAGAGAAAAGGGAGAAGATAAGAAGAAGAGTTGTAATTAAAGAGCAGTGCGAGGAACTTCCCAAATGTGTATCAGTGAATTAAAAAAAAAAAAAAAAAGGAAAAAGAAAAAAAAAAAAAAAAAAAAAACCTGTTTGGTGGTATGGGGTATCCTGCTAGTAGCTGGTCCCAGGCACTGCTTATGGGGGGGGGGGCGGGGGCGGCGGGAAGGATGTATGCTTGAAAATTAAAAGGAAGAAAAAAGAATTTTTTCCCCTACTCTAATTCTTAACCCAAATTAAGTTATAGACACATCCTTGGTATGACCGTTATGGCCCCTTATTGGCTGGCCTGCTAAAGGCAGAAAATCCTATTGTTTACACGAGATGTGTCCGGAGCTCAAAGGCTAGCCGCTTCTCAATCCGCCATCTTCCGGGAAACCCCGCCCTCCAGACTTTTTTAAAGGATTTCTCAAAAATGAAAACTAGCTCCAAGTCCTTTGATCCAATGAGAGCTATACTCAAGAAGTCTTTGGATCCACCCTCAGGGTCGCGGTGGACCCTGGCGACTCCCAAGAGGCAGCCCCCGAGCTAAAGTGCTCTCTCCGGGTCCTCTGCCCGCCGCGCTCTGCAACTGGCGGAGGAGCTGCCTTCCCGGGCGGGTGGAGGACAATGCCCGGCGCACTCGCCTTGCCTGGCGCCGCCTGGGAATTCTGGCGCCCCGCTAGTCCGTGTCACCTTTGCTCTAATTGTTAACCCAAATTAAACTGTAATCACTTCTTTGGTGCCCCCCCCTTATTGACTGGCCTGCTAAAGGCAGAAAATCCTACCGTTGCCGACTATGCTATCAGAGCACTCGCTGTTAGCGATTTCTCAGGCCGCCATCTTCCCCTAACCCCCTGCTATTCTCAATTTCTACTCTATGTAAATAATTGTGTGTGTGTGTGAGAGAGAGAGAGAGAGATAAATGATATGTTATATTTTGAGATCCCTAAATATTTTATTTTTCTCTCTGTGCCTAACTATAATTAAATTTATTGTTTATTCATGACTTCTATATGTGTTTATTTTAGAAAAAAAGGAGAGACTTCCAAACTTGGTTGTCACTAATTAATTGCACAAATCAGGTCAAATGATTGGTACCATATGAAGAGAACCTCAGAACATCAATAGCTTTGAAGAAGCAGGTTTTACCATCCCAAGACACTGACATCTCTCCTTATTTTAACTGAGCACTTTGAGAAGACTCCAAACCATCACCTTCTCCCAAGTCATCTGAGTTCATATAATCTAATTATCTCCAGTTCATATAACCTAATTACTGGAAGAATTTTTATCTTTAAAGAATCACTACAACGCATCAGCTAAAGCAAGGCACACCTAATTGGAAAGATGAGTAATGAAAACCACTCCGTGGTGACTGAATTTATCTTCATGGGTATCACTCAGGACCCTCAACTGCAGATCATTTTCTTTGTGGTCTTCCTTTTGGTCTACCTGGTCAACGTAGTGGGCAATGTTGGTATGATCATCCTGATCATCACAGAACCCCAACTTCACACGCCCATGTATTTTTTCCTCTGCAACCTCTCCTTTGTTGACCTGGGCTACTCTTCAGCCATCGCCCCCAGGATGTTGGCTGACTTCCTCACCAAGCACAAAGTCATCTCCTTCTCCAGCTGTGCCACTCAGTTTGCCTTCTTTGTAGGCTTTGTAGATGCAGAGTGCTATGTCCTGGCAGCCATGGCCTATGACCGTTTTGTGGCCATCTGTCGACCCCTCCACTACAGCACTCTCATGTCCAAGCGTGTCTGTGTGGCTCTCATGGTGGGCTCCTACCTGGCTGGTCTGGTGAGTTTAGTAGCTCACACTTCTCTCACCTTCAGTTTGAGTTACTGTGGTTCCAATGTCATCAATCATTTCTTCTGCGAAATCCCTCCACTCTTGGCCCTCTCTTGCTCAGACACCTACATCAGTGAGATCTTGCTCTTTAGTCTATGTGGCTTCATTGAATTCAGCACCATCCTCATCATCTTCATCTCCTACGCCTTCATTCTCATTGCAATCATCAGAATGCGCTCAGCTGAAGGTCGCCTTAAGGCTTTCTCCACCTGTGGGTCCCACCTCACTGGAGTCACACTTTTTTATGGCACCGTCATGTTTATGTATCTGAGACCAACCTCCAGCTACTCTTTGGACCAAGACAAGTGGGCCTCTGTGTTTTATACTATCATTATCCCCATGCTGAATCCCTTAATCTATAGTTTACGGAATAAGGATGTCAAAGGTGCTTTCAAAAAACTAATTGGAATAAAACCTCAATAAGAATAATATTGAAAATCTACTAATCGACTAGTAAGTGGTAGTGATAGAAATATGGTGTTAAGCCATATAAAGATGCAAATAGCATGCAATAAACACTACCCACAGAACCAAACCATCTATGTGTTGAGTGTATTAAATCAGGAAGGATATTTCATAGCCTTTAAATATATGATTTGAAAGAAATATAATCTCATTGGGAGAATTTTTTCTAATTAAATAGATTTTAGGGAGACATGATGTCCAGTATACATTAATTTTTATGGAAATTTGGTCCATATGTTGTTTAAAATTGGAGATAGGAAATGATGGGGAAATAGTCACCTTAAAGCATACTGTTTTTTTTTAATTTTTATTTATAAAAAAAAATGACTGAAAGTTGAAGAATAAGGAGGACATTATAAAAAGCTGAATAATAAGAGCTGCAGACCCAAACTCTATGGTAATTTTGTGAGCACTGGTATAGCACCACAGATACAAATAAATAAATAAATACATAAGTACATAAATAAATAAATACCTTGGTTCTGTCTCTCAGCACCATGCTTGGGAGGTTGCCACATTTGTCATGTCTAATGCCTTAAGGACCTTAGGGGTCGGAGAAAGGGAGGAGGCAATCTTGGAACATTTCTTAAATGTGACTATCTGATGGTCCCCCTTTCTTTTCAGCACTTCATTTCCTTGCCTGGACTACAAGTGATAGAACATGCACAAATTAGCTTAACAGACTCCAATTTGGCTAATCAATCTTTTTTGCATACTTTTACTATTACCCCAGGCCCTCCTTGAAAAAATAAACTATTTAACCATGACATGTTCATGACTGACAATAGAAGGAACTATAACTCCTCTCAGCATGTTTTCAAAACTTCACTAGATTAAATAACAAAGTATCAGTGGCAGATAAAGTAAGGAGACTGAGATTAGGAACGAGTTAAGGTGTTTTCTCAGGTACACTGAAATTCTCTATTACATCATCAGGTATAAATATCATCAATAATCTTTCTAGCCAGACTCTTATTCCAATGCAATGAAAGCAAAGGTCAGGGAAATATGTTGGCTGTCTTAATGACTAGAAGAGTTCCTTTCATGTGAAAGGCTATAAAAACTTGTATGGATAAAAGACTCCGAATTTACTGGACTTCTAGCAGGGTGTCATTAAAGATAAGTTGTAATGGACCTAGATCAAAATTACCAAATCATATAGTGCATTTTCAACGATATATACATATTGTCACATTACAGAGAAACATTGATTTAACAATTTAGGAAAAATCCAGAGATTCAGTTTTTAGTTTTTTTTTAATGTGATCTATTATATAAGTATATATGGTATATGAAATATAAGGAAATGGTGCCTCTTATTCCAGAATCCTTCACTTATATGCTAAGTATAATATGATCATCTGCAGTTAAAAGAGAGATTGCTTGAATGAAAATGTTTAAATCCCATACTTCTAGATCAATAAGGTACTCTTTTATTTTTATAAGTAATTATTGTACTCAGTCAATAAACATATAACTCTATTAAGTTCCAGGAAACAAAGCATACTTTTTTCAAGGCTATAAGAAATGACATAACTAAGTGCTAAAATTTCTATAGTCTGAGGTGCTTGGAAGTGCCTTGCTTGGTAGAAAGCACATGTTACCATGCAAAAGGACCCTAGTTCAAGTCCCGGACCACCATATGAGAGCTTCATATATGTACAATACTTCTGGATATCCTTGACCCAATCTTTACTATTTGTTTTTAGTAAAGTAAAGACAGAGAGAGAAGATGTATATCGAAGCACTGTCTCACCATCCATAGAGTTCCCCAGTGTCATCCTTGATGCTCCCATGTGACATCATTCCTGAAACCCAGGGTCTGGGCTGTACTAAGTTAGAAATAAATGTTTACTGAACATATGAATAATTGTGTTTTGCTAAAGAAGAGAACTACTGACAACTAGTTTCAGCTCTGGGTATTAAAAAACCTACTGCTATTGTTGGATAGGACAGAGAGAAATTGAGAGGGGAGGGGAAGATAGAGAGGGGGAGAGAAAGATAGACAGACCTGCTTCAAAACTTGTAAAGCAACCCCCCTGCAGGTGTGGAGCTGGAGTGGGGGTGGGGCACTCATACCATAATCCTTGTCCTTTGCATTATGTGCACTTAACCTGGTGCTCTACCACCTGGCCACCTGAAATTTAAAGTACATTTTTGGCCCTAAGTATTAGCATGAAGAAGATGGAGTTATAGAGGTTTAAATGTCCTCGTATTAATATAGCTGAATTAAGAGCTTGGAATTACAACACTGTTATTCTCATTATAAGTAATCAATTAACAAAGATAAAATGTAGTTAATAGAAAGAGTTTATCCACACAAAAAATAGAACAAAATAGTCTATTTCCAACTTACTTTGGCTACTCTAGGCTGTACACTTATTTACAAACAAACAAAAAGGGGCCTAAGAAGTAATTCATTGGGTCATGTGCCTGTATTTCCAAGTTCAAGGCCCATGTTGAAGCTACAGATCCCCATGGAAGGTAGCATGGCATTAGGTGTGGTATCTCTTCTTCTATTTATTTATTTATATATTATTAGAGACAGAGAGAAATTAAGAGGTTATGGGGAGATAGAGAGGGAGACAGAGATACCTGAAATCTTGCTTCACTTTTTGTTTTATTTATTTAATTTTTGTTTATTTATTTTATCTTTATATATTTACAATTGGATAGAGACAGAGATAAATTGAGAAGGGTGGGGGAAGCAGAAAGAGGGAAAGAGACAGAGTGACACCTGCAGCCCTGCTCCACCATTTTTGAAGCTTTCCCCCGCAGGTAGGGACCAGGGGCTTGAACCTGGGTCTTTGTGCACTGAAATGTGTGCTCAGCCAGGTGAGCCACTGCCTGCCCTTGCATCTCTCCTTCTTGTTGTCACTTTCTTTCTGTCTATTTTAACTTGAAAAAACAGTCCAGATCCAGAGTGGTGAAATTGGACAACCATCAGACCCTAGCTATACCAAAAAAAGAAAGAAATGAAAAATAGTCTAGAGTAAGAATAGAATAGCGACCTGAAGAGAAAAGAGGGCAGGTAAATCAATAAATAAATGTAAAATTAATCAATTGTATGTGTGTAAACAACTGGACTCTAAGTGACAACCATAATGTAGTGGGTACAAATGTAGATTTATAAGGTTCATTAGAGTGTAAACCTAATTTAGTAATATCATCACAAGGTATAGGTGATCTCCTGAGGAGTATTAATGCTACATTACATTTTACTATTCTCTACACTCAAAGAATAATCAATTTCAAAGGTGCCATGTAGCTTCAACATAGTGAATGTGCTCATTTGCATAACTCTTTATCACCTTTAGTTGATCTGAACTTCCCAAGCATCTAGAAGAGTCATGATATAGTACTCTTGATAACACCTAAATTTGATGTCCTTTCTACGGTCAAGTCATCTCTCCATGATCTGTTCTGTTTTCCTCCCTAGTCAGACTTCCTTGATGACCTTCTTCTATCTAGTTTTGAACATCCCCTAAAATATGACAAACTCTCTCCTATCTCTACAGTTTTTTTTCACATCACATGAGATTCTTCTTAATCTTACTCCAACTCTTCCTACCAGTTTTGTACAAAGTCTCTCCATTGATAAAACATCATCACTCTTCAATGATTGTTTGCATTATTACACTGATAATTATTTATCAGTACCTTATATCTATTGGTTATATGTCCATATATATGATGAATAAACTATTTCTTCTGATTTTAGCAGTTTGCCATATGATCATCCAATAAAATTTAGTGGGTACATTAATTCTTTCTGCTTTTATTATCATTGTCTCTCTATCCATATATTCAGCTAACAACTACCAAAACAAAAAAATTAGACATACGATATAAGATTTATTTATCCATTGCAAAAAAAAAATTACACATGAGGATTTGTAGAAGAGGCAGTGCTTAGGTAAAATTTTTAATGAAAAAATATTATGACAGATTCTTTATGACAATAACACAGGAGAGATCTCTGAGAAGCTGTAGACAACAAGTCTAAACCAAAAAGTGAATACTGGGCTCTGTTTCCTTGGATACTAAAATACTAATATAGATGTGAAATGTGTCTACAGACTCTTATTTGAAATACTGTACAAAGCCTGGTGATATGGGTTCATATCCAACAGAGAAGCAATTACAGAAGCCAGACCTCTCACCTTCCCGCAGTCCCCCTCCCCCCAAAAAAAAACTTGAGTCCATATTCCCAAATTCTCAGAAGGAGAAAGAATAGGAAAACTTCCAAAGGAGGGGATAGGACATGGAACTCTGGTGGTGGGAACTATATGGAATTGTACCCCTGTCATCTTATAGTCTTGTTAATCATTACTAGACCAATATTAAAAATATAAAATATAAAGTACTGTGCATTTTGATTAAGGGGTAGATGTCCTTTTCAAAATTCCTTAGATCCTCCAAACAGAGCAGGATGCTTCATCTTACTACTATAACCTAAAAAAATTCATTTTAGGCAGTCTATGATTTTGGACAGCCAAAAGTTTTTTTTTTTTTAACTGAGTATGGAAATAAGTGTCATTACTATCTATTGATATGTTTATAAACATTCAATTTGTGACTCTTCCTTGAAGAAAACATATTCACTGTTGAGTTTTCAGTTTAACTTATCTGTCCTTTATGGAAAGCAAAACAGAATGTTGACAAAGGAAAACATTTTCTCACTTCACATTCAAAAGTCAGTTTCCTTATAGTGACACTTAAACTTAGGGTCTCATGGAACTCTATGACCTCTGTTTTTCAATAGCTCTCTTGATAGCTAATTTTACATCCTGATTCCTTAGGCTGTAGATCATGGGGTTGAGCATGGGTGTGATTACAGTGTAGAACACTGCAATGATTTTACCGCCAGCCCTGGAGGACTTTGACTGAGGTCTCATATACATAAAGATTGCAGTTCCATAGAACAAAGCCACTACTGTCAGATGAGAGGCACAGGTGGACAATGCTTTGTACCTCCCAGAGGATGACTGCATCCTGAGAACCGATAGGAGAATCCGGGCATAGGACACAGCGATGAGAAGAAACGGTATGAAGACAATGATGACACTAAAGATAAAAACAACCATCTCAGTGAATGACGTATCTGTGCAGGCCAACCTCAAGACAGAGGGGACCTCACAGAAAAAGTGATCAAGGACATTGGGTCCACAGTAAGGTAAAGTTAAGGTGAGAACATTGATAACCATGGAACTCAGGAAGCTACTGACCCAAGAAATAGCGGCCAGTTGAACACAGGTATTGTGGTTCATAATGACAGTATAATGAAGAGGATGACAAATGGCCACATATCTGTCATAAGCCATGACACCCAGGAGAACACATTCAATCATTCCAAAAGAGAGGGAGAAAAACATCTGAGTGGCACAACTGGCAAATGGGATGGTCTTCATTTTCCCCACCATATTGGATAGCATTTGCGGGACATTGGTGGAGGTATAGCAGATATCCAGGAAGGATAAATTCATGAGGAAGAAGTACATAGGTGTTTGGAGACGAGGTTCTATCTGAATCACAGTAATAATAACAATATTCCCAATGATTGTTAATAAATAAAAGAAAAGAAACATAATAAAAAGAATGAGCTGTGTCTCTGGCTGAGATGAAAGTCCCAGGAACACAAATTCAGTCACAGTGTAATTAGTCTTTGTCATACTCATTCTTCACACAGAAGGGCGAAGCTATCTACAGACAAAAATCTGCCCTATATGTCCAGTGCTGAAAGTTTAAGATATAAATAGCAAAGAAAAGATACTTCTTGATCAGAGAGTATATCTTGAATATTGAGTTGTACTTCCAATGGAAAATTTTTCTTCTGATTTTCAAGACATATTTTCTGGATGAGATTAAGAAATTCTACTATGGGGAGATAAGAGGTTATACCTGTGTGTCAACAACCATCGTGTAAACTATTAACCTCCCCAATCAAGTGGAGGATTTTTTAAAACTAAAATAAATTCGCATTCAAATCCTATATAAACAGGGTACTCCTATATATTCTCCAATGATTTTTGGATCTTTCACAATTGTCTCAGATCCTATTCAGGTTTAAAGATTTACACTTTCTTCACCTCTTCAGGAAAAAAAATTTTTTTTCTTTTATAGCAACAAAACAGCTTGTAAAATGAACTTCCCAAATGAAAAAGAACAGTGAACGTTGTTGCTTCACTAGCTTATATGTAAAAACAAGAGTGATATTCAATATTTTTTCTGTGTTAACTTAATATAGTCTTTATCTGTTAGACACTCTGATGTCCTAGATAAATTACAAAAGAAAACAGACATTGTGCAGTAATAACAGCATTCACTACCTCCAGTGAGTCTCACTAATATTCAGGTCTCCTAGTTTCAACACTAACATCTCATGAGGTCTTAGACAGTTCCATTATATTTAAAAAAATGATAATTATAAAACAACTAACTCTTGAACATTAAATGCCATGGGTAAAGATTTTAGAAAGTAGATAACATCTACATTTACAGCGATGTTACATGTGTCTGCATTTCATGAAAATATTACTTAAAGGACTCAGATCCATTAGACTTGTTGAGTCTAGGTACTTTCACCAAGATATCCCTAGCCCCTCTTCTCCAACCCTACTTTTAGTTTACACATAGAGTTATCTTTAACTGACTTTCAGACTTTAGTAGGTGAAAAGCAGCAACCTAGAAAAATAAGATGTCATGAAGAATCCTGGAGGTAGGCACAGCTGCAATTTATTCACTCGTTAGTTTATAATTTTGTATTTCTTTTTTTCTAACTTTTCTCCATCTGAGATATGATTTTGATAATCGTTATGTACCAGATGCTAGGCACACACTACTAAACACAATGGACGTATCTGATACTCTCACAGAGCTTATAGTCCAGTGAAAAGTCACTATAAAGAAAACAGGCACATTTCTGTACAAGTGAAGAAACCTACTAAGAAGACATTTAAGAGAGTAATAGTTGTGGTCCATGAAAAAAAAATGACTTTAGGTAAGCATCTTTTTTTTTTGCTTCAAATGATATTGCTTCATTTTAAAGACATTCTTATGTTTTAATTTTGATCAGGATTTTTAAAATTAAATACTCCAAAAACTATCAAGGCATATAATCTGAAATATAGAATCCAAGGGTAAAGGGAGAAAAGAATTGAAGAGAAAGAGAAACTATATCACATTTTATTTTCAATATAAGAGTATCAAGAAAAAAGAGAAAGTGAGAGAAGTTACAGAATTCCTTTCAAGCTCCTCCAAACACTGGTTGAAAACCCCCACTGCATTAAGATGTTTGGGTAGTATTGTATGAGTGGTCATAATTACAAGTGACATATACAGTGACCTTTTTAACTGACAGGACACATAAGCAGGACAGTGTATGACAGGTGAAGTGCATAGTATTTGCCATCAGAGAATTGGATTACATGTACAGTCCTATCACTCAACCAGTGAGAAGTCTTGCATAATTCTCTACCTCTGGCAGAGGACAAGGGTAGCATCGTCATATCATATCATCCATGATTGAAATAAATGAGAATCCCCATGTAAAACACAGTAATAAATATACAGTAAGAGCTTAATCTAGATTAATGTTTATTTTATTTTATTTTATTTTATTTTATTTTACCTCCAGGGTTATCGATGGGGCTTAGTGCCTGCACTACGAATCCACTGCTCATGGAAGCCATTTTTTCCATTTTGCTGCCCTTGTCTTTGCGCTTATCATAGCTGTTATTATTGTCATAGCTGTTGTTATTGGATAGGACAGAAAGAAATCGAGAGAGGAGGGGAAGACAGACAGAAAGATGGACACCTGCAGACTTGCTTCACAGCTTGCAAAGCAACCCCTGGCAGGTGGGGAGCTGGGGGTTCGAACCAATATCCTTATGCCAGCCCTTGTGCTTTGCTCCATGTGCGCTTAACCCACTGCCCTACCGCCCGGCTCCTTAGCTTAATGTTTATTATTCTGACTTATGTGTTCTTCATTAGAGTGTTACTGTCAAGTGTATAGAATAAGAAATACTGTCTCTCCTAATTGTCACTCACTGGGACAGAAACTGCATTTAAAACATTAAATGGCTTGCATAAAATAACTTGATAATGAATATTTGGGCAAGGAGCAAATACATCATATATTTACATATTAATAATATACATGTATATATGGGGTTATATATACTTAAATAAAAGCAAATATTTCGGTTTAACATCTAAACATTATATTTTGAAGGTATTTAACTAGCACTTCTAAACTCAATTTCTTCAGCATGTTTTTAGTCATCTCCTTAATACAATGAACATAAACTAGCTAGAATCCAGTAAACTGTCAGAACATACAGGATTCTGTCCCCATAATAAAAAGAGAGGAATAAAGACATTTGTAAATAACTAGAACACTATAGCTTAAAGATAAACTCACCAAACTAAATATAGACCAGGCTATTTGACATCTAATGTAAAATGGGGACAAATGTCTCCTTCAACCCCCAATAACTTCTCACAAAAAAATTCAAAAATGCTAAAAATGATGTTTCTTCCTACTTGTTATAATTCTCTACAGAGTAACAATTTTATATGTTTTGCTAAAAGTGACACCTTCACCACAATCCTATATTAAATTTAAATTCGTTGTGAAAGATAAAAACATAACTGAATATCAGAGAGTCTACACAACTTTCTCAGAAGAGTTGGCAGATTCATGATTCGTAATTAAGTCCCGTTGATTCCACAGTTTCCATTAGTTAAGTAGTGACTGGTTTTATTTTATCATCATTATTTCATACAGTCAACAAAACTTACCCAAAGGTCATTAGCAACATTAAGAAATATCTGCTTCATAACCACCCTCACCGCATACTCATGCAAAAGTAAGCCAAAAAAGGAAAAGACCGACATGATATCTATCTACTAAAAATTGCAATTGCATTGAGATAAATTAAATCTCCTTTTAGCATAACCACAAATAAGTTTTACTATAATCCAATTCAGCTCATTTATAGACTAATGATAGAGGTAATGAGTATACACAGTGAAATCTTTAAGTTGTCTGGGTTTCATTGTTCTAAGAGTTAGGGATACATGTAATATTCTTGAGGGATAACGTCCCAGATCTATAATTAAAATGTAATGATCTATTCTGAGGGATTCCTGTTTGATGTGTCCTCTGATAACCCTCTTCACACTCTTATCCCTACATCTTGAGTGTGTGACACATTATTTTAGTGAGCAGGGTCTACTCATCTTATTGAATTTCTTAACACCGGTAATCATAACAATGATATGGTGGCCACAATATAGCTTAATATTGAATGCTGCTTTTGGGAATCACACAATTACATTCTGAAATCTAATGGAATTTAGAAAAGGCTAGGATGACAGTATAATCTCAGTTATCCACATCATAAATTTAAAATATTGACTCAGTTATCTCTGTCCATAGCAACTAAACATATTATGTGTAAAGTCTTCAGGTGTGTCTCTTTTCCTCTCCCTTCCTGTATCCCCCTCCTCTCTCAATTTCTCTCTCTTCTGTCCAATAACAAAAAAATAGTAATAACAATAAAGCCAGTGTGAGAATTTACAGTCTTGCCACTACAAACATACTATTACAATGTCAAAAGACTCAATATATTCATTTCCAATACAAACATAAAAAATATATAGACAATAGCATTATTCCCTTTGTATAGAGATGGAGGAAATAAAAGAATAAATAGAACAAAATAAATAATAATAACAACCTGTACAAGGATCCGTGTTTGAGCCCCCTGGCTTCCCACCTGCAGTAGGGACCTTTCACAATCCGTGAGGCAGGTTTACAGGTGTGTCTCTTTCTCTCTTCCTCTCTATCTCCTACTCCTCTTTCAATTTCCCTCTGTTCTGTTCTGCCCAATAATAAATAAAATTAGGTGGGGGGGGGGGGCTGCCAAGATCAGTTCAGGCACTGAGCCCCAGTGATAACCATGGAGACAAAATACAAAACAAAATAAAATAAAATTGTCATGATGCAATTAGATGACACTGTATGCCAACATCAAATTCTTGTATCCTCCCCTAGCCCACCCTGATAGCC
This sequence comes from Erinaceus europaeus, assembly GCF_950295315.1. NCBI lineage: Eukaryota > Metazoa > Chordata > Mammalia > Eulipotyphla > Erinaceidae > Erinaceus > Erinaceus europaeus. Next base: position 6,434,219 of record NC_080178.1, read on the forward strand.
CTGATAGTCACCATGATTCTTACAAAGTCTAAGAGACAGTTTAGTGACTACTCTCTGTCCTATGCAACAACAATGACTCCAGTAACAACAATATTAATAACCACAATGATAAAAAAGTGGGGGCAACCAAAGGGAAAAAAATAGCCTCCAGGAGCAGTGGATTCATGATATAAGCACCAAGCTTCAGCAATAATCCTGGAGGCAAAATAAATAAATAAATAAAAATAAAAACTTTAAAACTGTGATATGCTTTAATCTTTGTACATCCCTTGTCCATCACTTACAAATAACACTGACATTTTACAAGCAATATTGATAAAGCATAATGGAATTAAATTACTTGTATAATACCTTCTCACAGTTAGGAGGCAGTGAGATGGAATTTGAATAGGTATCATCAGTTTAAAGGTTCAAGGCTGATACATTATAATCCAAGCCGCCTTTTATGTCAGAAACATGAACCTCCACAGCTCTCTCCGATGGATTCTACATCCTTGTAAACCATACTATATTTGTTTATGTTTCTTCTCTTTGTGTATTTATTTATTATTGGATAGACGGAAAGGAGTTGAGAATGGTGGGGGAGATACTGAGATAGAGAGACCAAGAAACACCTGCAGCTCTATTCCCCAACTTGTGAAGCTTCAACTCAGTGGATGGGGACCAGGGGCTTAAACCTGTGTCCTTGTGAACCATAATGTGTGCATTTTACCAAGTGTGCCACCTCCTAGCACCCCCCAAATATTTTTATTTTATTTGTTTTTATTATTATTTATTATTAGATAGAGACAGAGAGAAATTGAGAGGGGAGGGAAGATGAAAGTGAAAGAAAGATACCTGTAGCCCTGCTATACCACTTGTGAAGCTTTCCCTGTGGGTAGAGACCAGAGGCTTGAACCTGGATCCTTGCACACTGTAATGCATGCACTTCACCAGATGTGCCACCATCTGGCCCTGCTTTTCATGGATAACATTCTAGTCAGTGAAAACTGACTCTTGATTTTTTACATTCTCTAGACAGATCTTGAAGATTTTCTATAGTTCTTCTACTCTCCAATGAGTAACTTGTTTAGCGTAGTAGTTTATTTTTCTTTGCCAGAAAATGCTTCTTCCTATGTAGTAATGGTCTGTTCATATTCAAGCACAGGTATATGCTTTTCCTTTTTGTGCATAACTTCCAACAGCACAAAACACTTCCCCTAATCCAATAACAGAATAACAGACTCTTTAGGCACACACACACACACACACACACACACACACACACACACACACACCTGTCCCCACATAGGTCTATGTCATTTATAGATAAATAATATACTACAGCATAAAGTACTTGACAGTATCTATAGATAAAGGTATAGATAAAGGCATTTTATTGATTTAATAATGATCTACAAGACTATAGGATAAGAGGGGTACAATTCCACACAATTCCCTCCATCAGAGTTCTATATCCCATCCCCTCCATTGGAGGCTTCCCTGTTCTTTATCCCTCTGGGAGTATGAACCCAGGATTAATGACTCATAATTGAGGTGCACAAGGTGGTGAGGTCTGGCTTCTATAATTGCTTCTCTACTGAACATGGTCATTGACAGGTGGATCCATACCCCCAGCCTGTCTCTCTGTTACCCTAGTGGGGTAGGTCTCTGGAGAAATGGAGCTCCAGGACACATTGGTGAGGTAATATGCCCAGAGAAGTCAGGTTGCCATCCTGGTAGCATCTGCAATTTGGTGGCTGGAAAACATTAAGATACAAAGCAGGACAAATTGTTTAACAAGCAGTGTTGGGTTGCGTCACAGGGGAGAGAACTCAGCCGGAGCCAACCTAGGCTGCTGCTTACTCAGCAACATGGGAGAGGAACTCATGGCTGAGCGGGAACGCAATGCAATCCTTTATTGACCAGATAGAATGCCTTTATCTCTATTGAAATGGAAGTGGTAGGTCAGAAAAGGAAATGGCTAGGAGAGGGAGTGGAGAGGAGAAAAGAGTGCAAAGGTAGCAAGCTTCCATCTAACCAGTAGGGATTAAACCAATGCCTTGCAGGCAGGGCGGGTCTCAGGCAAAACAATGATTATGTAAATAGACCACAGCATCAAGCAATGCAGCATGGAGCAGGGGGCAGCTGGCATAATGCCCAACAAAGCAGGAACCTAAAGGTAAGAATATAGCAGAAGAGATTTGGGGGTCTTCATGCTGGAAGAAGCTAGGAAGTCTATTTTAGGTATATTCCAAGGGGCCCATGACATTACTAAGTTTTTGCCTGAGCCTGACAGCAAACATGCAGCTGGGCTACAAGTATTGTCTGGGGAGATGATGTCAGAGTTGGGAGTAGGACTAGAAAACTGGATCAGGGCAGAGAGTAGCTCCCAAATATAGGAAAAGTACATAAAGAATTTTATAGAGGGCCAGACCAGGGCAAAACTGGTCTAGCATACTCATTACTATGTGCAGGGACCCTGGTTTAAGTCCCGGCTCCCTACCTGCAGTAGGGCTACTTCACAAGCAGTGAAGCAGGTCAGCAGGTGTCTTTGTTTCTCTCTCCTTCTCTCTACCCCCTTTTTTGTTGCCCTTGTTGTTTTATTGCTGTTGTAGTTATGACTATCATTGTGATTAATGTCGTCATTGTTGGATAATACAGAGAGAAATGGAGAGAGGAGGGGAAGTCAGAGAGGGGGAGAGAAAGACAGACACCTGAAGACCTCCTTCACCGCTTGTGAAAAGAATCCCCTGAAGGTAGAGATCCAGGGACTCGAACCTGGATCCTTAAGCCGGTCCTTGAGCATGGCGCCACGTGAGCTTCATCCACTGCGCTATCACCCAACCCTCTCTCTCTCCTTCTCTGTCTTCCCTACTCCTCACTAAATTTTCTCTGTTTTATTTTTAAAAAATAGAAAGACAAAAAAAAATGGCTTCTGGGAATGATAGTTTCCTAATGCTTACACTGAAGCCTACAGATAGCCCTGATGGAAAAATAAGTAGACAAATAAATAAAAAGTAAAATTATAACAATCTCTTAAACATGTGTCTTAATACTTGGTTCTGTCTATTCAACTACACCTTACTTGAACACAGGCCCCATATTTTTTTTCTTACTTCTTGTCTATAATACCAGTTTTATAGATACCCAGTATAAGTGAATTCCACTTCTAAATAATAGAGCCTAACATGAATATATGCTTTTTCCCACAACTAGAATTATAATACAGAATTTATAGCATCACTTGACATTAGATAAAGTTCCCAGGATGGAGATTTGCAAAGAAGAATTTCTCCAAGTACGGCAATTAATATCATTGCTATTGATAGATTCATTGTGGAGCCAAGGCCTTCACATGCCTGCTGTTTCTGATTTTTGCCACTATCTCCATGCAGCTAGAGAAAGAGACACACAAAGAAAGAGAGACTGCAGTTACCAGAGCTTCCCCCAGTGCTGTAGCCTTCTCAGATAGCATCAGGTCTCAAACGTGGACATATTCAAGGAGGTACACACCCTGTCATGTGAGCTATCTCTTCACTTCTCTGTCATTATATTTTGATGAATCTTCTTTTGTGTTATACATACCTCTACCCCACTTGTTTGGCTAATTGCCTTTATAGAGACTTTCAAAGCTGCAATGCCCTAAGGTGTTTAAAAGGTCCAATACATCTGGGAGCCTGAGCAAGTTTAAGTTATCTGTGTCCTGGGCATGGTCCTTTGTTGCTTGTTATACGTAGCAGATAAGTGTGTTGGTCCTGCTGTGAGGTGAGTAAAACAGTTCTTTTCTCACCAATGGGGCTGGCTGTCTGTGGATGGTTACAGACATGGTCCTCTGCCAGATGAGGATCTGAGAACTACCTGGAAGTATGATCTGACCCCAGAGGGTTGAACTGCTCATCTGTGACAGCATCTGAATCTCTTGACATTGTCCTTTTGGTTTATGTTAAGGTATTATAAGCAAATATGAGGGTTCCAGGGCACTCTGGGGCAACTGTTTAACCTATTACCAAATATGAAAGTCACTAACTGAGCAGTTGAGTGAAAGGTCAGAGAAAACCATGTATTATGGGACTAGTACCTTTTAAAACTCATTTGGCCATCTGCTATTATTATTGTTGTTACTTCTTGTCATAGTATTGATATTAGTAATAGAAGTTTATTATAAGTAATATGCTTTAAATTCATTGTCACTCCTCATTAAACATACCTAAGAGGGGTGCAGTCAAATAAAATATTCCATGTTAAATAGCAAACACGAGGTTTAACGCAACAGTGTTCAAAGTGATTGAATTTTATTCTTGGGAATGTCAAAACTCTGGGACAAATACAAGACAATATAATAAAAAAAAATACTGGGAGTTGGGCTGTAGCGCAGCGGGTTAAGCGCAGGTGGTGCAAAGCACAAGGACCAGCATAAGGATCCCGGTTCGAACCCCGGCTCCCCACCTGCAGGGGAGTCGCTTCACAGGTGGTGAAGCAGGTCTGCAGGCGTCTGTCTTTCTCTCCTCCTCTCTGTCTTCCCCTCCTCTCTCCATTTCTCTCTGTCCTATCCAACAATGACAACAACAATAACAACTACAACAATAAAACAACAAGGGCAATAAAAGGGAATAAATAAATAAAATAAATACTAAAAAAAATACTAAGTTGAAGATTAGGTAAGGTTTTTAAAAAAAAAAAAAATCTTTTTCCAAGGGTCCATCTCTACTACTCAATCAACAATTTTCAAAGATTTCCTGTCACAGAAACTTTCATTTTGTGTTGAGTGACTCATTTCACTTACACCATGGGGGCCCTCCAAGGTAAACAGGTATCTGCTTTGCCATGAATGCAGCCTAGCTTAGAGCGTGGTACACCTATAGAAATATCACAATGCTGAGCAAAGTTTTAGTGAAGTTGTAAAAGGACAGCTTGTAGTAGTGAAGATCTAGAGGGAAAGTTAAAATAGTAAAGTAGAAGAGGAATATAAGAAATTTCTATTTTTTTTTCTTTTGCAAGAGTTATCATGTCAGTTAGCATGGTGTTTTCTCAGTGTATGTGTTTTGAGCTCAGCTGTGCTGAGTGAAGCCAGAGGCTCCTTTGTTTTAGTCTCCTCCTCTTCCAGTTCTACTATTATTTTCACTTCCCTTGAGGTAGTTTTCATTCTGATTCTTCATATTCATCCCAAGTGATTTCACTGCTAACACTAGGAATTCCTCCATTGTAGTCATCTATTTGGGGTTGGAAGGGCTAATCTAGTCATCCACTTCTGTCTGATATCCTCTCTCTTCTGTCTTGTCTGAAGATGGACCTGTCAACACCCATGTCCACCAGAGAAGCAATTACAGAAGCCAGAACTAATACCTTCTGCAACCCATAAAGAATCTTGTTCCATACTCCCAGAGAGGTATAAAGACTAGGGAAACTTCCAGTGGAAGGAGTGAGATATGGAACTCTAGTGGTAGGGATTGTATGGAATTGTACCCTTCCTATCCCAGTCTTGTCAATCATTATTAAATCACTGAGAAAAATATTTTCATAAAAAAAGAAATTTCAAGGAACTAGGTTGTCAATGATGATCAAGAAACATATGAAAAGGGGCAAGATTATAGACTTTAAAGTCATTTTAAAAAGGTGAGGTGATCACCACAAAGACACCTGAGGATGAGTATTCTCCCCATAAAGAAATTGGATTGCAAAACTCCTGCTGTTCTGTTATTCAAGGAATTAAAAGAAGACTGGTGTCACTAGAATAAAAGATAAAATAAGAGCAGAGAGGGCAATTTGTAATAATGGGGAGAGGTAAGACATACTTATTTGTAAGAATTTTGGCAATTGTTTTCAGTAAACTGAGGAATTGTTGGATTGAGAGAAATCAAGGAGTGAACATTGTATGTCTTGTGTCTACACTGTCTGTCCCTCACATCTGTTAGTTTCCTACCAGTCCAACTAAGCAACACACAGCTTATTAGAAATTTCTCTTTCTTCTTTTCTTTATGTGTTAGGTAAAAGCCAGAACACAAGTAGTAAAGTTTGCTCACTGCCTAATGACTGCTCACTCATGTCAAGAGATGAAAGTGTGTCTTGTCAGCATAGTAGAAAATGTGGTTTTTTTGTTTGTTTTTTGGGAATCGCACGCAGTAGCTCTGCAGATTAAGCACAGGTGGCGCCAAGTGCAAGGATCAGCATAAGGATCCGGCTCAAGGCCCTGGTTCCCCACCTTCAGGGGAGTCGCTTCACAGGCGGTGAAGCAGGTCTGCAGGTGTGTCTATCTTTCTCTCCCCCTCTCTGTCTTCCCCATCTCTCTCCATTTTTCTATGTCCTATCCAACAACGGCAACATCAACAACAATAATAACTACAACAAGGGCAACAAAAGGGAATAAATAAACATGAAAAAAAATCAAGGAAAAATGTTTTTCCTAGTTCTTCTCATTAAAGGAAAAATCCTTCACATTAAAAATTAGGAATACAAAAAAATAATAGTACTGCATTATTATTATATTAAAATTGGAGTGTTCACTTAATGGCACATCTAATTTTAAACTATATATATCATAATTAATACTGTATACTTTACAATACCATCATTGTGTAATATCCTACTGTATTCATTAATCAGCCAAACTTTGTAAACTAACATGCTGATTTTTTTTTAGGCTCTCTTGAGTAATTTCTCTTAGGTTAATAGGATCTGTTATCAGATGTGAGTTTGTATTATTTCCCAGGTGGTCCACTACATGGAAACAGTTGAGGTTAAAATACAGATGACTAAAATGTGACATTTGGTACTTTGGACACAAGTACATTGAATTGGTTTAAGCAAAGAAATCAAGAATTTAGTACAAAAGTGACTTGATTTTTGAAAACCAAAGTTCAAGAAAGTAAATATATGCCTTTGGTGTCCCTTCTCTCCCTCTCTCTCTCTCTCTCTCTCTCTCTTTCTCATTTCTTTTTGTCATCATTAGGGCTTCACTGTTCCAGGCAGATGGGACATTTTCATTTTTTCAGATAGAAAGAAACCAGGCTCAAAATAGGGTTGTGTACTTGGCAAAGCAGACACACTCTCCAGGTGAGCTATTCTGATGAATCCATTTGCTGATGACTGTTTGTCAAGGAAAAAATAATGATGAACCAATTTGACAAGTTGGATGGAATATTGTTAAGGAAGCTTTCTTTTAGACTGAGGTATTTCCAAAAGCAAATTGAAGCCCAAGTCAAAGTCCGTTCACTGAAATCTAGCAGAATAAAAATTAGGAACAACCACAGATGGTCAACCGAACTTTCCCAAATAAGGCAACCACATAACTTATAGACAATTCTCTGGATTGACTTTTACTTCTCTGTACATATTTTTCCCTTAGTATTTTCTGGTGAAGAGTTCTCTATCTTTGACTGAAAGAAGGTTTGTTCAAAGAACAAACATTAACATGCCTGTCCTTCATATATATATGTGTGTGTGTGTGTGTGTGTGTACATATATATATATATATATATATATATATATACATTGTACACACATATATATATATGCAATGTATGTATATATATATATATTTTTTTACCAGAGCACTGCTCAGTTCTGGCATATGGTGGTACAGAGAATTGAACCTGCTACTATGGAGCCTCAAAAATGAAATTCTCTTTGCATAACCACTATGCTAAGCTATCTTCCCCAGCTCTCATGTCTTAATAATTTATAATATAGTAAGCTATATAGAAATAGTCAGTGACTTCTTGCAAAACGGGAAAGGTTGATAATGAACATGCACAACATTGGTGACTATGAAATTTCTATTAGGGTTCACCCATGGTGAAAAATTATTTAGTACAAATTCAAGCAGACATCTTCATTCTCCCCTTAGGTGAGAGTCTCTACAGCCATGGAGAGGAGCAATCACACAGTCACAGAATTCATCCTGGTGGGCTTCACTACAGACCCCACGATGCAGCTGGTCCTCTTTGTGCTGTTCCTGGGAGTGTACTCTCTCACCCTGGTGGGAAACACCACCCTCATAGCCTTGATCTGCAATGACTCCAGGCTACACACACCCATGTATTTTTTCATTGGGAATCTTTCTTTCCTGGATCTCTGGTATGCCACTGTCTACACCCCAAAGATCCTAGTTATATGCATCTCTGAAGACAAGAGCATCTCCTTTGCTGGCTGTGCAGCTCAGTTCTTCTTCTCAGGTGGACTGGCCTACACTGAGTGCTACCTGTTGGCTGCCATGGCTTATGACCGCTACATGGCCATCTCTAAGCCTCTGCTGTATGCTCAGGCCATGCCCATAAAGCTCTGTGCCTTTTTGGTCATGTCCTCCTACCTTGGTGCCTTTATAAACTGTTCCATCATCTCCAAAAGAATTTTCACCATGAACTTTTGTGGGGACAATGTCATAGATGATTTCTTCTGTGATTTACTACCGCTGTTAAAGTTGGCTTGCGGCAGAAAGTTAGACTACCAACCATTACTGTATTTCCTCCTGGCCTCCAACGTCATCACCCCCACAGTGCTCATCCTGGCCTCCTACCTCTTCATCATTGCCACCATTTTGAGGATCCGCTCCACCCAGGGCCGTCTCAAAGCCTTCTCCACGTGCTCCTCCCACCTGCTCTCTGTCACTCTATATTATGGCTCCATTCTCTACATCTATGCCATCCCCCGGTCCAGTTCTTCTTTGGGCACAGACAAAATAGTTTCTACATTTTACACTGTGGTATTTCCCATGTTGAATCCCATGATCTATAGTCTGAGGAATAAAGATATAAAAGAGGCTTTGAATAAGATATTTAAATAAAGATTTTTCTCCTTTAGGGGAGATGGAAATCATATTTTGATCTGGATTATTTATATTTCAAAAAAGGGGTTGTCAGTAATTTGCATCCTGAGGCCTCATTTTTTAAGTTTTTTATTATATTTATTTATTGCATAGAGAAAGTCAGAAATCTAGAGGGGGGAGAAATATATATGGAGAGAGACAGAGAGACACCTGCAGCCCTGCTTCACCACTCACAAAGCTTTCCTCCCATGGGTGGGGACCAGGGACTTGAACAAAGGTCCTTGTGCAATGTAACATGTGCACTCAACCAGGTGCACCACCACTCGGCCACCAAGGCTTCATTTTTTAAATCCAAATCAAAGAAGCCCTCCCCTCCCTGATACATCATCCAGGAGATCAACATTTAGAAAGTTAAGACAATATTAAAAAAAACTGGAATGTACAAATTTTAGATCAATTTTCATGTTAATTAGATAAAAATAAAGTCTTAAATCAAAGCTCTTTGTCTTCATATTTTAATAGATCTCTAATTCCTCAGTTTAAGAATGATCTTGGCTTATGACATAAAATGAGTAGTATCTTTATAGGCACTTTATAAAACAAGCACTAATATGCTAAGTTAATTTTTTCTTTTTTAATTTTAAATGAAATAATCTCAGTGATTTCTTTTTTATGTTTAAGATTTTCTGTCTCTTGGCTGGGAGTATGGATCAACCTGTCAACTCCCATGTTCAGCTGGGAAGCAGTTCCAGAAGCCAGACCTACCTTCTGCATCCCACAATGGTCCATATTGCCAGAGGGATAAAGAATAAGAAAGCTATCAGGGGAGGGAATGGGATATGAAGTTCTGGAGGTGGGAATTGTGTGGAATTATACCCATTTTATCCTATGGTCTTGTCAGTGTTTACTTTTTTATAAATAAAAACTTTTTTAAAAAAAGGAAGTTAAAAAAATATTTTCTGTCTCTTATGTAGCGGAGCTTCATCGATTTTGTTCTTAAACAGTTCCTGGAACACTTTTCCATGTCTTTTCATCTTAGAAACATAAGCACTTTAAAGACCCAGAGGCACCCATGCAACCATTCAATGCAGCCAGACTGAGTAGCATGCTCTTACTCAGTGTCACACTTTTGAGGGTGGACTGCCTATCTGTGGTTAGAGTCTATATTTTCTGTGAATCAGGGTCTCAATTGTATATGTGATACCCAAGAAAAACTCTGGCATCCAAATCATGGCACCAGAACACAGTATTTATAACAAAATAAATAGTTATTGTGACTTGAGGATAAAAGACTCAAAATAGAAAGTCGAAAGGAATGCATACAATGATATGAAAGATGGCAGTTTTTAAAAAGCCAGGTGAATGAAATTTGTGTCAACATAACATATGTAGTATAAGCATCAGAGAAAATCTACAAGGAATTGAAAAGTAGACCCCCGGTATCAAACACTGCAGCTGTGTCATGCAGCACAAGAATGTGGGCTAGTCAGAGCATTCATTCATTAGCCTGAATAATAAGGCCGAGGCTTGCAGTGATTCCTAATTATCACACATAGAAACCCAGTAGCAGATGGTCTCTGTACTTCAGTGCCCAAATAGTTGTTCCAAAGTAATAAGTAATTAGGTGATCTCAGACTCTGATTTTCTAAAATACTTACTTCCTACTAATAACAACAATAAAATTATTACAGATACATACTGCCAAATCTGTATTAGCAGATCTAATGAGTCTGTAACTGATTTTACAGTGGGTAAAATCTACTATGATATTTAGTTGAGTAAAGCTAGAAAATTTATCATTCATGGTTCAGGAAGTGGTGCAGTAGATAAAGCATTGGATTCTCAAGCAGGAGGTCCCGAGTTCTCTAGCCACCTGTGTACCATAAGTAAGTCTGGTTTATTTTTTTGTAATTTTTTAAAATTGTATTTCTCTCCTCTATCTTTCTCATAAATAAATAAAACCTTAAGGAAAAAAAAGAAGAAAATACATCATTCTAGAGAGATATATCAGTACAAAAGCACTATTTCTCATCTCTCCGTGACAGGTGTCTGCAAAATATTCTCACCCCAATTTATGTTTTTCTTCATCATTATGCACCAGGACATCAAGCCCACATTTCTGCCCTCAGATTCCTCCCTGGGATGCCTCATTTCCCAGAGTTCTATCCTTTCTTTTGCTGCAATACAGCAATCCCAGTTCAAGTTTTATTCTGTGTTTTCCCTTTCTGTCCTTGTTTCTTAAGATTTCTTTCCTACTTCCTTGCCTTTTTGTTTTATTTTATTGATTTTGTTGTTGTTATTGAGAGTGAGTGGAAGGGCAAAATCACTCAACTATTGTGGGACTCACATGCTCTATATTTTTGGGGCATCCAGGGTTATTTCTGGGGCTTGGTGCCTGCACCACAAATCCACAGCCATTTTTTTTCCGTATTTGTAGCCCTTGTTGTTGTCATTATTGTTATCATTGTCATTGATGTTGTTGGATAGGACAAAGAGAAATTAAGGGAGTAGGGGAGACAGAGAGGGGGAGAGAAATATAGACACCTGCATAACTGTTTCACCGCTTATGAGGCAAACCCCTCCCCCCCCCGCAGGTGGAGAGCCTGGAGCTCGAACTGGGATCCTTAAGCCAGTCCTTGTGCTTTGCACCATGAGCACTCAACCCACTGTGCTACTGCCTGACCCCCATCACATGCTCTATTTTTAAGTCTGTGTCAATTGTAGTTTTAATTGTCTTTATATGCTTCAAAATAAATTGTCCTGGTTAAGGAGGTAATTCAGTGGTAGGTACAGTCTGCTTGGAGTACAGGACTCTCTGTGTTGGACATCTGGCATCAGAAGATGAAAAGTTCGTGGAAATGCCTGGATGCTATAGCCATGCTCTGCTCTCTTTCTAGCTATTAAATCTTTCCTAGAGGAAGACAGGATGAGGAGAAGGAGGAGTGGTAGTGGTGGTAGTGGTGGTGGTAGTGGTAGTGGTGGTAGTGGTAGTGGTAGTGGTAGTGGTGGTAGTGGTAGTGGTAGTGGTAGTGGTAGTGGTGGTAGTGGTGGTGGTGGTGGTGGTGGTGGTGGTGGTGGTGGTGGTGGTGGTGGTGGTGGTGGTGGTAGTGGTAGTGTTAGTGGTAGTGGTAGTGGTAGTGGTAGTGGTAGTTATTCTTATTAATGTAGCTTAATGGTAGTGTACATGCATAAGATGCTAAACTCAGTCTCTGGAACTGAATTAAAAACAATAAATTACTTTTTCAAACTACAAACAGTGAAGAAATTTATATATCCCTTTGCTTTCAGCTATTTGAGAAAGTAATGGCAATGGAACCTGCAGCACCTGAAACATAATTAAATGTCTCGGTGTGTAAAGAAATAAAATTCTATACCACTGATAATACACAAACCACATGCCTAAACCACGTTTTACCAAATTCAGAGCAAGATTTCATTCCAACATGAGAGTTTACAAATCAGTCAGTTTCAATACTCTCTCGTAACAATTAGCAGATCCCAAGGGTTTTATGCCAGCAGAATTCCTCAATGGTTTTATAGCTTGGGGGCATGTTAAATGAGGCAAGGAATCTCATCCATGTATTGACAAAAGCAGGTATGTGTTATCTAGTCAAAAAGAAAGGCTTTGTTTAAAAGAGGTATCCAGTGATGTCTACATAACACTTTTCTTTCTATTATGAGTTAAGCTTGGCTAAAAAGAGTAAACATATTAGACTTCTGAAGGGGCAGTTAAAGAGAAACAATAGCTGCGTTTTCTCTTCTGGCTCAACTAGGAATAGCAAAGAGGGTCACCTGAGAATGCAAAGAGATAAGACTAGGATCACCCCCAGGAAACCACCAAGACACAGACACCAAGTTGTAGATGCTACCATGATGCCAATCTGACCCCACCTCCCCAGACCGACCCCTGCCCCACTAGGGAAAGAAAGAAATAGGCTGGAAGTATGGATCAACCTGCCAACACCCATGTCCAGCAGAGAAGCAATCATAGAAGCCAGACCTTCCACCTTCTGCATCCCATAATGATAATGGGTCCATGCTCCCAGAGAAATAAAGAATAGTAATGCTTCCAATGGATGGGGGTGGGATGGAGAACTCTGGTGGTTGGAATAGTAGGGAATTGTACCCCTCTTATCCAATGGACTGGTCATTCATTATTAAATAAATAAATAGAAAAAGGAAAGTATTCATATAACAGATATCTTGATATGCAAAATTTTAAAAGAATAAACACATAGATGCTGACATTTCTGTTAAGTACTTTGATCATCTCTCTTTTTCCCTTTACAATGTTTGCATTTTTTTCCTCTAAAGTGATTATTCAAGCTCTATTCCTGTGCTGTGAATGCACTGCTCCTGGAGGCTGTTTTTCCCCCATTGAATAGGACAAAGAAAAATTGAAAGAGGAGAGGAAGATAGAGGGGAATATAGATAGAGCAAGGGATGAAAGGGAGAGATCTGCTTCACTGCTTGTGATATGCATGCTTCACTGGGTGTGCCACCTCCTGGCTCCAAGGATAAAAATATTAAAGGGAGAGCCAGGTGATGGTGCACCTGGTTGAGCACATGTTGCTGTGCAAAAGGACCTGTTTTTGAGCCTCCAGTCCCCACCTACAGGGGGAAAGCTTTGTGAGTGGTAAAGCAGGGTTGTAAGTGTCTTTCTGTCTCTTTCCCTCTCTGACTCCCCCTTCCTCTCAATTTCAGATGGTATATATCCAATAAATAAAGATAAAGATTTAAAAAAGACAATATGAAATATATATATATATATATATATATATATATATATATATATATATAATATAACTAAAATATGCCTACTAGCTATCTACAAAACAGAGACCCACCCAACTCTTCATTTTCACTATTCCAGCCTTTAGGTTCATGATTAGTCAACAATTTGTTTGGCTTTATATGTTAATTCTCTTTTCAGCCACCAGGTTCTAGATGCTACCATGATGCCAACCAGAATTCCCTGGACAGAAAATCCCACCAATATGTCCTGGAGCTCTGATTCCCCAGAACCTCACCCCATTAGGGAAAGAGAGAGACAGGCTGGGAATATGGATTGACCTGTCAACACCAATGTTCAGTGGGGAAGTAATAACAGAAGCCAGACCTTCCATCTTCTGCATCCCACAATGATCCTGGGTCCATACTTCCAGAAGGATAAAGAATACGGAAGTTATCAGGGGAGGGGATGGGATACAGAGTTCTGGTGGTGGGAATTATGTGGAGTTGTACCCCTCTTATACTATGGTTTTGTCAGTGTTTTCTTTTTATAAATAAAATTAAAAATATATATTAAAGGGATAGCTTTCAGCTATATTAGAAAATAATTTAACTGAAGTTTTAATGTAAATTACTAGAAAAATATATTTGGTTATCAAAAAGACAGAGACAAGGCAGTTAAAATTAACAGGATCTTATTTATTAGTAGCTGTCTGATCCAGGGAGACTAAACAGTTGATCTATTCAAGTTTCCTTGAAGAGAAGACCTAACCATCTCTTACAAACCATACATCTTAAATAAAATAACAAACAAACAAAAAACAGCCATTCTGGGAGATAGCAGAGTGTTATGCAAATGGCTTCATGCCTGAGGATCCTGATCCCTGACTCTATCCCCAGTGCCACCATCAGCCAGAACTGAGCAGTGCTCTGTTGTCTCCATCCTTGTCGGGCATTAAGCCAGCTCCCCTTGCTCCACCCTGCATTGCTGATACTATGGCCAATTTACATAATCATTGTTTTGCCTGAAAGATCCCCACCCATTCCATTCCTTTGATCTATCTTCTTCGAGACCCACCCTGCCTGCAGGGTAACATTAATCCCACCAGTTAAAACCATCACAAGAATTGCTAAGGAAGTTTATACCTTCCCAGCCTGCTTTTGCTTTTCTCTACCCCCTTTACTAGCCATTTCCATTTCCCACTTGCCACTTCCAGTTCTATCCTATAAAAGTTTTGTCTATGATCAATTAAGGCTGCATTACCTTGCACACCACATGTTTGGTTCCTGAATCATCTATCTCCTCCATCTCTGAGTTAGTAGCAGTGTAGAGGACCACCAAAAGGCAATTCTCCATCAGGCTTTTGATAAACAAGGCTTCTGGGAGAAAGCATGGCAAAGAACACCATGACCTTTGGTCATACTCACAACTTCTCCATTTACATATGTTGCAAACATTGGCAAAACCTTCTGAGCTGACCTTGACTTTGCTAGCTGCTGAATAATCCTCAAGTCATAGAAGAAGAGAGCAAATTCCAGTAACCACTTGAACTTTAACTAACTGCCAGTAAATCATGAAATCATGTGTAACCTTGTATTGTGTAAGAGCTGCTTGCCTTCTGTATAAATATTAGAAACTCAGAAATAAAGTCTCTGTGTCTTTGGCACAGTCCTCACTACCCATCAGCTCTCATTCCTCCTCTCAGGACTCCTGTTCGACTCTCCCCTGTGCAAGATGTGGATACATAGCAGCCCAGGCTGGCTCCAGTCGAGTTCTCTCCAACCCAGAGAGTATGCTACCAGGAAGAGACACCCCAACACTAGCCCGGCACATCCTCATCCTTCAAGTTTAGGGTTCCCTATTTGAAGAAATCAGCTTCCCCCAACACATGGGAATTTCCTTCTGAGTTACTGAAAAATTCTCCTCAACTTCATATATATATATATATATATATATATATATATATATATATATTTAATATTTATTTATTTTCTGTTTTTTTGCCCTTTTTGTAGTTATTGTTGTTGTTACTGATGTCATCTTTGTTGGAGAACAGAGAGAAATGGAGAGAGGAGGGGAAGACAGAAAGGGGAAGCGAGAGATAGACACCTGCAGACCTGCTTCACCGTCTGTGAAGTGACTCCCCTGCAGGTGGGGAGCTGGGGGGCTTGAACCAGGATCCTTAACTGGTCCTTGCGCTTTGTGCCATGTGCGCTTAACCTGCTGCCCTACCGCCTGACTCCTTCTTCTCAACTTCTAACCCTCCACCTAACTCCCACTCCACCTAACTCTCTTGGGAAATTGAAGTGTCCCTAATCAAGATGGAGTAACCAAAGATTTGTTCTGTCATGAAATCTACATTAAGGAAGAATAGAATTCTGCCAACATCTATAGTGACAGGACCTGGGAAACCTTGTGTAGACTGGGTGCTAAAAGAGGCAAGTCAAAAATAATGAGATGTAGAGATGAGTCAAGACAAAAAATATCAATACTTTTTGAGTTCAAAGATTCATTCATTCACGCTCAAATGACTATAAAAGGTAATATATTGTATTTATTTTTGTTATATGTAAGTATTCATTTGACTAATTATTTTGAATTGTTCAAATATGTATAAAATCAAAACATTATTATTATTGTATTAATATTATTATTAATTTTATCAGATCACTGCTCAACTATGGCTAAAGGTGGTGCTGGGGATTGAACTTGGGCCTTCAGATTATCAGGAGTGAAAATCTCTTGAAGAAATATTATTGTATCTCACCCTCCCAAAGCAAAGCATTCTTAATGCAATGAGGATACATCATCTTGTTAACACCAACATTACTTCCCTAAATAATTTCTATTATCTTTATTTATTTGATAGGGACTGTGAGAAATTGAGAGGGAAGGGGAAACAGAAAGGGGGACAGAAAGACACCTGCAGCCCTGCTTCACCACTGGCAAAGCTTTCCCCTGCAGGTGGGGACTGGGGGCTCGAACCAGGGTCCTTGCGCTCTGTAATGTGTGCACTGAACCAGGTGTGCTACCACCTGGCCCCAATGATTTTTTCATTGTTTCTATATTCAGTGCTGTAACTTCCTGGATCCCATTACACTAAGGACAAACTTTAGTATAGTAGTGTATTTTCTGTCTCTGAAAAAAAAAAAAATGACCTGGAACAATGAAGCCCTGGTGACAACAACAACAATAATGATTATTTATAACCTTGTTTGTATTTGAATTAACTGATTTTCCTTATTTATTTATAAAAATAAAACGTTGACAAAGCCATAGGATTAACTTATTTTTATTGAACACATTACTTTATATGACGACTTTTTGTATAAGGGTTCAATTTCACATTTCTCCAAAAGTGGTGCCAACACAACTAGTCTTCTAACTCCACTGAGGGGAAACGGGACCAATGATAGCTATTCAGTCTCCCCAATTTTTTAATAATTAGAATTGCTGAATGGTGTCTCTCTCCAAGATGAGTCTTGTAAATAAACCTAAAAAAGCACTTTTGATTAATTGTGTTACAGGGACTTTCAGAGCTATGGAGCCCCAAAGTGATTAAATAGTTCTATACACCTGGGAGTCAGAGCAGGTATAAGCTATCTGGGTCCTTAGTGTGGTCTGTTGTTGTCTGTTGTACGGGGATCCACAGTTCAGCGTAGTGGCTCGGTTTAGGTGAGTAGATACTTTTCTTCTGGTAAGCAATATTGACTGAATCGAAGAGACAGAACACTTTGCCAGAAAATGTGCAGCAGAACTGGAGAGTAAAGGAAAATAGTTATACAAAAGACTCTTTTTCCCAGCACCACAACAAACTAGAGCTTTGCAATGCTCTGGTCTATCTTTCTATCTCTGTCTCTATATCTCTATCTCTCCAGCTCTTTCTCTGTCTCTGTCTCTCTCTTTCTGTGTGTGTGTGTGTGTGTGTGTGTGTGTGTGTGTGTGTGTATTTCTCTATATATCTCTCTCATGAAGAGAAGGATGAGGAGAAGGGAAAAGAAGAAATCAAAGAAGGAGGAGGAGAATGAGGAGAAGAAGGGGAAGGGGGCAAAGGAGGAGATCTTGGAAATACAATTATGATCTGATTCATGACAGGTGAAATGCTCACCTGTCACAGCTTCTGAATCTCTTCACATTGTCCTTTTGACTTTCACTAAGGCATTCTTCTTCTAGCGTTTGCCCTTCTTCCGTAGCCAGTCAACAGCGTCATTAAGACCTGTGACGCCTGTAAGTTACCATGAACCTAAGATCGTATGTGAAATCATTGATTTAATGACTTAGGTAACAGTGAAGTGGCAGGTTCCTAGAATTAGAGCTACTTCATTGTTCTATAAGTACAAGTTCCGTATCCCATCTCAATTTGATCATAAGATATTTTATTTTTCTTTTCTCTATTTTCATGTTATTTATTCATTCATTTATTTATTTATTTGCCACCAGGGTTATTGTAACGGTTCAGGGCCCACAGAAGCAATTCATGGCTCCCAGAAGCCATTTTGTTCCTTTCCCCTCCACCTCTTTCTTTCTTTTCCTTGACAGGACAGAAAGAAAATGAGAGAAAGGGAGAAAGAGAGACACCTGCAGCACTGCTTACCCACTACAGCTGGGGATTGAGGTCTTGAACCTGTTCTTTGTCCTCGGTAACAAGTGCTTTCTACACGGAGCACCTCTGCTGTGCACCTAACCACTTGCTATTTTTAACAGTATTGTTACCTATTGCTATCATTAACATTTCTATCATTATTAAGCATTTTAAGTATATTTCCACTTCTCACTGAGCATGCCAGTACTGTGTATTATCAGATTAAATAGAATATTAAAGACAAAACAAGAAGTACAGTATTGGGCTCTATTCAAAATGACTAATCCTGCATCAAATTCTGTGACAACTAGAAGAGCCAAAAACCAAGTAATCAAAAAATATTAAGTTTAAGCACAGGCCCAGGAGTTTTAATTTTATTCTACAGGAAACACTGACTGGTTCTTATAATCCATGTTCTAAAATACTTTTATCATCCACATAATTTTTCTCAACTCACATTAAGATGTTCATTTGGTATAAGCAACTCATGTAATGATACAACTTTTTATGAGATAAATATTCAACTTATATTTTTTCCACCCAAGGTAGATGGGGAAGGCTATATTCTAGTGAAAAAGAAAGTGTGCATATTTAGTAGGATATCTTTAATATTAAGGGAGGTGCAAGCAGTGTCCAGGAGAATAAAAGAGAGAAAGAGAGAGAAAAGGAATCAATGAAATATTAGGGAGATAGATTACTATACAGTGACCAATGAAATTATAAAAATTGCTAGTGTAACAGGTCCCATCTGCAGGGAAGAAACTACAGGAGCTGTGAAGCAGGGCAGCAGGCATCTCTTTTTATCACCCTCCCTATCACCCTCTTGTCTCTCAATTTTTCTCTGTCCCATCAAGTTAAAAGAAAAAGGAAAAATAATGTACATAAAGATGGCTTCCAGGAACTGTAGAATCCTACTGTGGTCACCAAGTTCTAGCAATAAACCTGATGGGAAAATAAACAAGCAAATAAACGTAAAAAAAAAAAAAAAAGAAACTTAACTGTTGGATTTAGATTCTGCAGCTATAAAGTTTAGATCAGGGATTTTAGTAGCAAAATCCCAAGTTAAATAATACTATCTTTTTATATTGTATTTAAAGTGATTAGTTTACATTGTATTCTTAACACTCATATTGGTAAGTTCTCAAGAGGACAGACATGCAGCTAACATGCATATTGACTGGAATTTTAGACTCAATCTGATGGGATGTTTTGTGTGGCTGACATCTTTGAAGTATGCTTCAGATTTTCATTCAAGTATAGAATTATTTCTCTTTGTATGATTCAGTTTAACACTTATGGTTCTAAGTTCAGAGAATCCTTAAGCAAGTTACAGAACCTCTGTGTCTAGAATTAGAATACTTTCTCATCATCATAGTTTAAGACACTATTTGCGCTCAATTCTGTCACTAGATAAAAAAAATCTAATGATGGGGGGTCAGGTGGTGGCACAGTGGGGGTTAAGCGCATGTGGCGCAAAGCACAAGGACCAGCGTAAGGATCCCGGTTCGAGCCCCTGGCTCCCCACCTGCAGGGGATTCGCTTCACAGGTGGTGAAGCAGGTCTGCAGGTGTCTGTCTTTCTCTTCCCCTATCTGTCTTCCCCTCCTCTCTCCATTTCTCTCTGTCCTATCCAACAACGAACAACATCAACAATGGCAATAATAATGACCACAACGAGACTACAACAAGGGGAACAAAGGGGTGAAAAATGGCCTACAGGAGCGGTGGATTCATGGTGCAGGCACCTAGCCCAGCAATAACCCTGGAGGGAAAAATAAATTAAATAAAATAAATCTAATGATGATAAAAATTACAAAGGTACTATAAATTTAGTCAATGCATTTTACTAGTACTACAGTATTTATATAGTATAAGTAGGTTAGCTACATTTGAAAGGGCCTATTAATATATATATGTATATATATATATGATTAAAAAAGAGAGTGTATCATTTGGATGTGTGGAACTGGAGGTGATGATGGTAAGTGAAATAAGTATAATACTATAATATGTATAATAATAAGTATGAATAGGAGCTAAGGAATAACTACCAATTGACTCTTCCTATATGTGGAATATAGATAGCTAAAGAAAATGGCTTTCTAAAGGATGGGTATGGAAGTAACCACTCTCTTGGCTTTTGTGAAAACTGTGCTGACTAAGAAATTCTCTTTCTTTGCTTCTACTTCTCCATAAATATCGTTCCATAAGTTTACTTTATGGGATAGCTCCTAATGACATTGATTTGATACTATCAGCTGAGAAAAGATGTTTTCAGTTACCAAAGAACTCAGATCATACAATGGCATGTTAAAGATAAATTAACTTGGGCATATTGTTTCAAATAAATATTTTAAAGAGCAATGTACCCAAGTAAATTTATCTTTAACATGTCACTGTAAAATCTGAGTTCTTTGGAGCCTGAAAACACTTTCTTTTTTATTTTTTTATTTTTTATTTAAGAAAGGATAAATTAACAAAACCATAAGGTAGGAGGGGTACAACTCCACACAATTCCCACCACACAATCACCATAGCCCACCCCTCCCCCGATAGCTTTCCCATTCTCTATCCCTGTGGGAGCATGGACCCAGGGTCATTGAGGATTGCAGAAGGTAGAAGGTCTGGCTTCTGTAATTGCTTCCCCGCTGAATATGGGCATTGACTGGTTGGTCCATACTCCCAGTCTGCCTCTCTCTTTCCCTAGTAGGGTGGGTCTCTGGGGAAGCTGAGCTCCAGGACACATTGGTGGGGTCTTCAATCCAGGGAAGCCTGGCCAGAACCCTGGTGGCATCTCGAACCTGGTGATTGAAAAGAGAGTTAACATACAAAGCCAAACAAATTGTTGAGCAATCATGGACCCAAAGCTTGGAATAGTGGAGAGGAAGTATTAGGGAGGTACTCACTACAAACTCTAGTATACTTCTGCTTTCAGGTATATATTTTGCAGTAGTTTATGGATACGTGTGAACATAAGCTCTCTCTCACAGAAACTGGTGTATATCTAGGTTATGGGACTTTGTTAGAAAGTGAACCACCTGAGATGAAATTAGAGTATACTATAAAAGGAAAGGTCTCACCCGAGTAATGAAGCTGAAGGGTTGTCATTCCACACGTGAAGTCTCTGGACACAGTCTGAGGTGAAGCATGTTGAGGTGGCAATCGTTAGGTTGTGATCGGCGGATGCAATATTATTTGATATGGATTGGGAGAGGCATATGGGAAAGTGGGCCCTATCCAAGGGTTCCAGGACTGGGAGAAGTAGGGGCTCTATAGTGGAGATGTGAGGTTCCTGCTGTCTTAGGATTCAAAAAGACAATCGATAGTTAATGTTATCATCACATTATTTGGTAATTGGGTTAACTTTGAAAAGTCCTTTTGTTATGGTTTGCTGTACAGTACCCGGTATCTTGTATATATAGCTGTGCTATTGGATGCTTCAGATCTACTTGGTCTAGGCTTTTGAGAGAGTCCGCATATCAAATACACAGCCTATATATTAAAAAGATTCACTTTGTGTTTTGAGAAACTTTGAGACATACAATTGATTTTCCCCCTCTCATATTAATTAACTACTGATTTATATGTCTACATTTTGCTAGGAGTGTACATAAACACCATTCCCACCACCAAAAGACTGTGACCCATCCCTCCCACCCACTCCCACCCTCCACTGACCCAGGAAGCTGCATGTCTACCCCTCACCACAGGGTTTTTACTTTGGTGCCCTACTTATAATTTGGTCAGGTCCTGCTTTTAGTTTCCCTTTCAGATCTTCTTACTCAACTTCTGTTGATGAGTGGAATCATCCCATACTCATCTTTATCTTTCTGACTTAGTTCACTTAACATAATTCCTTCTAGCTCTGTCCAAGATGGGTCAGAGAAGGTGGGTTCATTGTTCTTCATAGCTGCATAGTATTCCATTGTGTATATATACCACAGCTTTCTCAGCCACTCATCTGTTGTTGGGCACCTGGGTTTAGCTATTATGAATTGTGCTGCTATGAACATAGGAGTACACACCTCTTTTTGGTTGGGTGTTATGGAGTCCTTGGGGTATAACCCCAGGAGAGGAATTATTGGGTCATATGGAAGGTCCATGTCTAGCCTTCTGAGAGTTTTCCAGACTGCTCTCCACAGAGGCTGTACCAATTTACATTCCCACCAGCAATGTAAAAGGGTTCCTCTGTCCCCACATCCTCTCCAGCATTTGTTGCTGCTGTCCTTTTTGATGTATGCCATTCTTACAGGAGTGAGGTGGATCTTAGTGTTGTCTTAATTTGCATTTCTCTGACAATCAGTGACCTAGAGCAGTTTTTCATATGTTTGTTAGCCTTTTGGATCTCCTCTGTAGTGAATGTTTTGTTCATATCCTCTGCCCATTTTTGGATGGGGTCATTTGCTTTTTTGGTGCTAAGTTTGCTGAGCTCTTTATATATTTTGGTGATTAGTTTCTTGTCTGATGTCTGGCATGTGAAGATCTTCTCCCATTCTGTGACGGGTCTCTTTGTTTGTTTAATAGTTTCTTTGGATGTGCAGAAGCTTTTCAATGTGATGTAGTCCCATTGGTTTGTTTCTGCTTTAGTCTTCCTTGCAGTTGGGTTTGATTCATCAAAGATGTCCTTGAGGTGTAGGTGGGAAAGTGTTTTACCAATGTTTTCCTCTAAGTATTTGATTGTTTCTGGTCTGACATCTAGGTCTTTGATCCATTTGGAGTTGATTTTTGTTTCTGGTGAGATAAAGTGGTTCAATTTCATACTTCTGCATGTTACAACCCAGTTTTCCCTACACCATTTATTGAAGAGAGCCTCCTTTTTCCATTTAATCCTTTGGGCCCCCTTATCAAAGATTAGATGCCCATAGGTGTTGGGATTTATTTGTGGGCTTTCAATTCTGTTCCACTGCTCTGTGTGCCTATTTTTGTTCCAGTACCATGCTGTTTTGATGATGATGGCTTTATAATATAGTTTAAGGTCTGGGAGTGTGATGCCTCCATTTCTGTTTCTTTTCCTCAAGATGCTTTTGGCAATTCTAGGTGTTTTCAGGTTCCAGATAAATGATTGTAGTGTTTGTTCTATTCTCTTAAAGAAGCTTGGTGGAACTTTGGTGGGTATTGCATGAAATTTGTATATGGCTCTGGGGAGAATATTCATTTTGATGATATTTATTCTTCCAATCCATGAGCATGGGGTATCTTTCCATTTTTTGGTATCAGTTTCTATTTCCTTGAGTAGCGACTCATAGTTTTCAGCATACAAGTCTTTCACTTCTTTGGTCAACTTATTCCTAGGTATTTGATTGATTTTGCTGAAACAGTAAATGGGAGTGATTTCTGGATGTCTTATTCTTCAGATTTAGTGTTTGCATAAAGAAATGCCACTGATTTTTGTACATTGATTTTGTAGCCTGATACCTTGCTATATTGCCTAATAACTTCCAGTAATTTTCTGCTGGATTCTTTAGGTTTTTCTATGTATACTATCATGACATCTGCAAATAGTGAGAGCCTGACTTCTACCCTTCCAATCTGTATTCCTTTGATTCCTTTCTCTTGCCTGATTGCTATGGCAAGAACTTCCAATACTATGTTGAAAAATAACGGTGACAGTGGACATCCCATTTCTGTGGTGTCAGCTGTGATATCTCCTCCATCGTTTACAATTCTATTAATTTGAGTCTTCTCCCTTTTTTGTTTGGTAAGTCTGGCTAGGGATTTGTCAATTTTGTTTAATCTTTGAAAGAACCAAAATTTGGCTTCATTGAACTTTGTATGGTTCTTTTATTTTCGATGTTGTTTATTTCTGCTCTAACTTTAGTGATTTCTGTCCTTCAGGTTGCTTTAGGGTTCCTTTGTTCCTCTTCCTCTAAGTCCTTTGAGGTGTGCAGTAAGGTCAGTCATTTGAGCCTCTTCTTGGTGTTTAATATGTGATTGTATGGCTATAAGTTTCCCTCTCAGTACTGCATTAGGTGTGTCCCAAATATTTTGATAGGTTGTGTCTTCATTTTCATTAGTTTCCAGGAACATTTGAATTTCCTGTTTGAGTGATTCTCTGACCCAGTGGTTCTTAAGGAGAATGTTGTTTAGTTTCCAAATTCTGGGTCTTTTAATAATTTTCTGTTTGTTGTTAAATGTTATTTTTACTCCATTGTGGTCTGAGAAGATACTTGGGATGATTTCAATGCTCTTGAATTTATTGATGCTGTCTTTGTGGCCTAACATGTGGTCTATCCTTGAGTATGTGTTATGTGGATTTGAAAAGAACGTGTATTCCAGTTTTTTGGGGTGGAGGAATCTGAAAATGTCCAAGAGGTTTAGTCTGTCGATATTTTCATTCAATTCTCTTGTATCTTTATTGGTTCTCTGCTTTGTTGATCTCTCTAAGTGTGAGAGTGGGGTATTGAAGTCTCCCACTATTATTGTATTACTATTGATGTATTTTTGAAATTCTTTCAGTAGGTGCTTGACGTATTTAGATGGTCCCTCATTGGGTTCATAGATGTTAATAATTGTTAAGTCTTCTTGGCTGAATGATCCTCTAATCATTATGTAATGTCCTTGCCTATCTTTAATACTTTATTTAATTTAAAAATCTATCGTGTCTGAGATGAGAATGGCTGTTCCTGCCCTTTTTTGAGGTCCGTTAGTCTGTATGATAGTTTTCCATCCTTTCACTTTACGTCTGTGTTATTCTTGTTGTGACAGATGGGATTCTTGCAAGCAGCATATGCTTGGGTTATGTTTTCTGATCCATCCCCCCACCCTGTGTCTTTTGATGGGTGAGTTTAAGCCATTGACATTTATTGATATTATGGATTTAATGTATCCTAGTGCCATTGTTCCAAAAAAAAATTTGTTTGTTCTGATATATTACAAGTATTATAGTGATGTTCTTGTTTATAAGAGGTCTTTTAGTACCTCTTTCAGGGCCGGCTTGGTGATGGTTGCCTCCTTTAACTGTTGTTTATCTAAGAAGGTTTTGATCCCTCCATCTAGTTTGAATGAAAGTCTAGCAGGATATATTATCCTTGGTTGAAACCCTTTTTCATTCAGGGCTCAATAGATATCTTGCCATTCTCTTCTGGCTTTTAGAGTTTGAGTGGAGAAGTCTGCAGATAATCTTATGGGTTTTCCCTTGTATGTGACTTTTTGTTTTTCTCTTGCAGCCTTTAGCATCCTTTCTTTATCCTTACTTCTTCTCATTGTGACTATGATGTGTCTTGGTGTCTTCAGGT
Source organism: Erinaceus europaeus (assembly GCF_950295315.1). NCBI lineage: Eukaryota > Metazoa > Chordata > Mammalia > Eulipotyphla > Erinaceidae > Erinaceus > Erinaceus europaeus. The sequence goes on from NC_080178.1 coordinate 6,459,510, forward strand.
CTGGGTTGATTCTGTTTGGTACTCTCTGGGCCTCTTGAATCTTGATGTCCTTTCTGTTATTCAGGTCTGGGAAGTTTTCTTCTATTATTTCCTCTAGAATGTTTGCTTCCCCTTCCTCTCTTTCTTTCACTGGCACGCCAATTATGTGAATGTTACTTCTTTTGAGATCACCCCATATGTCTCTGTTTTTGTTTTCAGTGTCTCTCAATCTCTTTTTAATCTCTTTCACCTCTTTCTTTGTTTTCTCTAACTCATCCTCTGTCTGGCTAATTCTGTTTTCTGCTTCTGTTAGTCTGCTTTCCCTTGCCTCAGCTTCTTTCTTTATTACAGCTATTTCAGCTTTCAGTTCTCTAATTGCTTCAAGATAATCAGTATTTTCCTTGGGGGTCTCAACTGTTGTTTCCCTAATACTGCCATTCCTTTCCTCCAATGTTGTTTTCATTTCTGTGATTAATAAGTTTATTATTGCTTGCATACTTTTCTTATCTATGGTTACTTCTGGCTGATTTGTAGTTTCTTCTGGGCTCTTGTCTTCATTCATTGGAGTAGCAGTTTTATTTGTTTTTGATCTACCCATTTTTTTGATTTATGTCTTTTTTTTAATGCTCTGTTGTTCCTCAGTTGTTGTGTCTTGAGTATAAGTAACACTGTACTAAATACCTTTATGACAATTGCACTCACCAACCTCAGGAATTACAGTAGCAACTGAAGCAAGTATTGAAGTAGTTTAATCATTACCAGTTAGCCAAACAATTTCTCCAATCCGTGAAAAAATAGTAACCAAATCCCAGTAAAGAAAGAGAAAAGAAAGAAAGGATAGCAAGAATAGACAGTTACGCAAATCTACTATCCACTGTATATTCTAGGGGTAACAAGAGGGCAAAGGGAACTAGAGCAGAGATACACACATAGAGAGTCCACTCTGAGTCAGATTTCTTCCCTAAAATAATTCACAAATTCAGAAAGGCAAAGAAGAAGGAAGAAGTGTATGACAAGATAAAAAAAAGAGAGAGAGAGATGAGAGAGTGAGAAAAGGGAAAAGACACGAAAAAGAGCTGTAATTAAAGAGCAGTGAAATGAAATTCCCAAATGTGTATCAGTGAATTCAAAAAAGCACACTGTGGTGTGGGGCTGGGGGCTGTGTCTTTGGAAGCTGTAGGATTAAGGAAGAAGGGATGACAAGAATGAGAAATAGAAAAAAAGAGAGAGAGAAAAAAAAGAAAAAGATAAGAAAAAGAACAGTCATAAAAGGGCAGTGAAAGGAAAGGGGTTTTTTGTATTTATTTTTAATTATTTAATTAGCTATGCGGGGTGAGGTGGGGGGGGGGTTGGCTACTTAGAAAGAAAAAAGGCCAGAGGTTTCAGAAGGGTATAGACTTAGAATTAATGATACTCCCTGGTGGGGCAAGAATTTGGTAAAGAAAAGGAGCTCCCCTTCCCTGCTAGGAGCTGGTCCCCAGGGACTGGTTATGGGGGGTGGGGGGGCCGGGAAGGAGGTATGCTTGAAAATTAAAAGGAAGAAAAATATATATTTTTTTTTTCCCCTTTTTTCCCTACTCCAATTCTTAACCCAAATTAAGTTATAGTCACCTCCTTGGTGTTACCGCTAGGACCCCTTATTGGCTGGCCTGCTAAAGGCAGAAAATCCTACTGTTTCCAGGAGATGTGGTCAGAGCTCAGCCACTAGCAGCTTCTCAGTCTGCCATCTTCCGAGAAACCCCCCCCCCCCGAAGCTTTTTTAAAGGATTTCTCAAAAATGAAAACTAGCTCCAAGTCCTTTTGATCCAATCAGAGCTGTACTCAAGGATGTCCTCAGATCTGCCCTCAGGGTCATGGTGGTCCCCAGAGACTCCCAAGAGAAAGCCCCCAAGCTACAGTGCTCCCTCCCGGTCCTCTGCCGGCCTCCCAGCAACGCTCTGCAACCGGCGGAGGAGCCGCTTTCCAGGGCCAAGGACAATGCCCGGCATACCAGCCTTGCCTGCCGCAGCCTGGGAAGTCTGGAGCATCCTGCCTGCTAGTCCGCGCCACCTCTACTCTAATTCTTGACCCAAATTAAGTTATAGTCACTCCCTTGGTGTCACCGCTAGGACCCCTTATTGACTGGCCTACTAAAGGCAGAAAATCCTACCGTTTCCAGAAGATGTGATCAGAGCTCAAGCCACTAGCAGCTTCTCATCCGCCATCTTCCGGAAAACCTCTGAAAACACTTTCTAAATAGAGAATTTATATTGTTGTATCCTTGAAGTTTAGTGCACAACTGGCAGAATGTTGTTTCTATTTTTCTATTATTTATTATTGGATAGAGACAAAAAGAAATTGAGAGGTGAAGGGAGGGTAGAGAGGAAGAGAGACAGAAACACCTACAAGCCCTATTTCACACTTGTGAAGTTTCCCCCTGCAGGTAGGGAACAGGGGCTTGAACCAAGGTCCTTGCTCACTGTAATGAGAGTGCTTAACAAGGTGTGCCAACACCTGGATCCTAGAATTTTATTTATTTAGAAAAAATTCAAGCTGAGTCTTATTTTCTTTTCTTGTAGGTGAGAGTCTCTACAGCCATGGAGAGGAGCAATCACACAGTCACAGAATTCATCCTGGTGGGCTTCACTACAGACCCCACGATGCAGCTGATCCTCTTTGTTCTGTTCCTGGGAGTGTACTCTCTCACCCTGGTGGGAAACACCACCCTCATAGCCTTGATCTTCAATGATTCCAGGCTACACACACCCATGTATTTTTTCATTGGGAATCTCTCTTTCCTGGATCTCTGGTATTCCTCTGTCTACACCCCAAAAATCCTACTCACCTGCATCTCTGAAGACAAGAGCATCTCCTTTGCTGGCTGTGCAGCTCAGTTCTTCTTCTCAGGTGGACTGGCCTACACTGAGTGCTACCTGTTGGCTGCCATGGCTTATGACCGCTACATGGCCATCTCTAAGCCTCTGCTGTATGCTCAGGCCATGCCCATAAAACTCTGTGCCTTTTTGGTCATGTCCTCCTACCTTGGTGGCTTTATTAATTGTTCCATCATCACAAAAAGAATTTTTACCTTGAACTTCTGTGGGGGCAATATCATTGATGACTTTTTCTGTGATTTGCTTCCTTTGGTGAAGTTGGCTTGTGGCAAGAAGCATGACTACCAGGCTTTGATGTACTTCCTCCTGGCTTCCAACGTCATCACACCCACAGTGCTCATCCTGGCCTCCTACCTCTTCATCATTGCCACCATCTTGAGGATTCGCTCCACCCAGGGCCGCCTCAAGGCCTTCTCCACGTGCTCCTCCCACCTGCTCTCTGTCACTCTATATTATGGCTCCATTCTCTATATCTATGCACGGCCTCGATCCAACCACTCTATGAATACAGACAAAATAATGTCCACATTTTATACTGTGGTGTTCCCCATGTTGAACCCCATGATCTATAGTCTGAGGAATAAGGATGTCAAGGAGGCTCTGAATAAAATGTTCAAATAAATTGAGAGTCTTTTTTTATTGATTTTATTGGATGGATTAATGGTTTAGAGTCACAACAAAATACAATAGCAAAACCCAAAATACAGTAGTTTTTACATGTGTAAAATTTCTCAGTTTTCTACATAACAATTCAACCCTCTCTAGGTCCTCTGGCATCATATTCCAGGACTTAAACACTTCCCCCATCCCCACACTAGAATCCTTTACTTTGGTACAATACACTAAAACCAGTCCAATTTCTGCTTTATGTTTTCTTATTTTCTCTCTTTCAATGAAGATGATAAATGTATATATTTATTGCTTCCAGGGTTATTGCTGGGGCTCGATGCCTGCACTATAAATCCACTGTTTCTGGAGGCTACTTTCTCTCTTTTGTTGGCCTTGTTGTTATTGCTGTCATTGTTGTTGGATAGGACAGAGAGAAATCAAGAGACAAAGGGAAGACAGAGATGAGGAGAGAAATATAGACACCTGCAGACCTGATTCACCACTTGTAAAGTGACCCCCCTGCAGGTGAGGAGATGCGGGTTTGAACCAGGATCTTTAAGCCCATCTTTGCGTTTTGAGCCATATTTGCTTAATCCGCTGCGCTACCACCTGTCCCCCCAAAATATCTTTTAATAAATTTATTTATACTTAAATACCTCATGTCATTGTTTCCCATCCAGGTGCAGAATTCAAGATCAATAATTTGTACTCTTAGTCCATTATAACTCAGAGTTCTCTGGTGACAAAATTTAAGACAATTTGCAAAATGAATGTTTAATATTAATTATCTATATTTGATTGAATTTCTCTTTAACTAGTTTAGAAATACATAAAAACTGAAAATCTTTAATATATACATACATACATATAATCTTTTCATCTCTTTAGGGTTTATCACTGGAGCTTGGTGTAGTGCTGGCACTATGAATACACAGCTCCTGGCAGTGGTTTTTTCCATGTTTACCTTTCTATTGACAGGACAGAGAGGAATTGAGATGGGAAAGGAAGATAGAACAGGAGAAAGAAGAGAGACACCAGCAGATCTGCTTCACTATAGTAACAATCACTGACCAAATCCACTGATATTCAAATAAAAGTGCTAACTAATTTGGTCAAAGAGAAACATAGAATGTTTTTAAAGAACAGAATAATATGTATTCAATATATAACAAAAATATCATTATCATTTAACACTAGTCATTAAATATGCAGGTATACTCATAGGAATATCTGTAGTGTATAATACAGATGTACACATAGGCCTAGACTAACTTCTATACAAGTCAAAAGAGCATGAGAATGAAAATTAGACTATTTCCATTTTCACCATTGTGGCAATTGTAGCATCAAAAAGTTTTTGCTCCACTTTTAAAATCACACTCAATTTGTCAACATACAAATGTGGCTTATTGTTTTGTTAATTATTTTCAAGCTTCTGAAATCCTGAGGGGTTGTGGGAATTTGTAACTCTGGGGATCCATGGAACCAATACAAAAGATTCTAGTTCAGCCAGATTTGAATTCTTCTGAGGTGAAGCCGCTACTGAGAATTTTAGGTAAGTTCACTCAATTCAGATATAGTGGTAGAGAGTTCATTTCTTTGCTCTGCATAGCCAGTTCAGGGGTGCTTAACATATTGAGATCTGATGTGCAACAAATTAAATTTTAATATTTAAAAAATATATATGAGGCCGGATGGTGGCACACCTACTTGAGTACACAAGGACCCGGTTTCAAGCCTCTGGTCACTACCTGCAAAAGGCAATCGTTATGAGTAGTGAAGCAGTGCTATAAGTGTTTCTCTACTTCTCTCTCCAGTCCTACTCCCTCAATTACTCTCTGTTCTGTCAAATAAAATTATATATATATATATATTTCATTGTCATCTTCCTATCACATTCTCTGAAACTTTGAGATCAAGAAAAAGTATATCCTATTAACATACACAAATATTTAATTATACATAACAATATAAGGGTTGAAAAAGCTGCATATATATATATCAGGAAACACAAAAGAAACATCATTGTTATTATTTAAAGAGAGGCTAAGGAAACAAAGACTGAAGATGCTTGCAGATGAGCAATCTTGTAGACCAAATGACATTTAACTTTAAAAAAAAACTATTTATTTTACCTTGGTATTCCTTAAGAAAGCAAAAGGTATACAGTATTTTTAAGAAGAATTCCAGATGAGAGAAAGCAATCTCTAAATCAAATCTATCACCTATCTATCATCTATTATCTATCTCTCTATCATCTCTCATTATCATCTATCATCTATCTACCTATCTGAATAATTTTGTTTGAAAAGTATTGTTAGTTATCTTTCCATACAAAAATATATTATTCAACTCTTCAAGTATAGCTTTAGTAAGGAACAGATTGCTAAGCACTAGCAAACACAAGCAGATTACCATAATATTTTGTCTTCGGACAACAAATGTAGAACTCAACCCTTTGTGTCAGTCTCTGCTCCAGGAAAATAACATCTTGTTTTTGTTTTGCCATTAACATTTAAAGTATATCTGTTTATAACATCTTTTTTTTTATAAATTTGTCTTCATTTTATTTGTTTGTTTGTTTGTTTTAGAGACAAGGAGCCTAGAGGCAAAGAGAATTTGAAAGAGAACACAGCATTGAAACTTCCTTCAAGGAAGTGGGGTTTATATTTGAACCTGGGTCATGAGCAGGGCTAAGCAATGCACTAAGCAAGTTATTTCACATTCACTATAGGCCATCCTCTTAAAATGTGTGTCATTATGCCACATAACTATATAGCTTTACACTCATGTACTCTGTCTTCTCAATATTGTAATGTAGTCAAGATTCCAGCAATGAATAATAAAGCTAAGAAAACAGACAGGGCTAAGCAGTGCCACACCTGGTAGAGTGCATACGTAACCATGCACAAGGACCCAGGTTCAAGCCCCTGGTCTCTACCTGCAGCTAGGAAGTTTCATAAGTGATGAAGCAGGGCTGCAAGTGTCTCCTGTCTCTCTCCTTCTCTGTCTCTCCTCCCCATCACTGTTGCTCTGTCCTATCCAATAGAAAATAATAAATAAAATTTAAAAAAGAAAAAAATACTGAGAATGAATTCAGCATTGTTCACACCACTGATGAATCTATAGATAGTCTACATCACAGGCATTCAGGTTGCCTCAATAAAAATAATTTCCAAGGTCCACCGATAGCAGACAAGATATGGGACTCAGAGCTGGGTCTGGTGATATTTATTTGAATGTATTTGAGAACTACTGATTGAATCTGTGTGATGCTACAAGCACTGTGACAAACCCTTACCTGAGTTCTCTATTTTATACTAGCTCTATGGATTTATTAGAAATCCTTAGCTTATAGATGAAGAAATTAGAGCTTTTTAAAGTTAGCCAATGATGGATAACTTGAATCCTTGGTAAGTGATTCAAGTGATTCAAGTTTCCATGATATGCCAGGTCTCTGGTTTGAGCTATAGAGTAAGCTTTCTTTCTTCCTGTCATTCTTCCTTCATTTCTTCATTTTTTTTCTATCTTCCTATCTTTCTTTCTTTTTTTCTAGAGCTAATTTTAAAGGCATATTTACTTGCTATTATGACAAAGGATATACATTTTTGCATTCACATGAAAACTGTGTTTTTCACAGCCCACTTTATTTGGACAAAACAAAGATATTGTAAAGGGATATTTTATTATCAAATATATTCATTTATTTCAATTCCTGTTTGAAAAAAACACAGGTTGGTAAGGTTTATTGGTATCAGGAGCACTTATCAATTTTTTAAAAATTTATAATAAACGTTTAAGTGTAAATGTCACCATTCAACTGAAAAGCTGAAAGAGAAATAACCAGAACCACATACAAGTGCTTCTACTGCACCAGGGTCAACTCTTGCCTCTTCTATCTCTCCTACCTCTTCTATCTCTTCATCTCTCCTGTCTCTCCATTTTTCTGATTTTGAGAAGAATCAAACAGTTCCCCTAGGAGTAGGCAAATCATACAAGCATCCTCTCAGACTCCAAGAAGAAAAAAGAAGGGATGTTCTCAGTAGCGTATACTCTGAAATGCAGTAGATAGAAATGATAGAAGTTGCACAACTGATAAATAGGTTAACAAATCATGGTGAATAAAAGGAGCATTATATGGAACTAAGAAAGAAAAATGTAATTGTGTTAAATGACATATTTAAAAGATATGTCTCTATCCAATAAATAAATAAAGATCAATTAATAAAGAATATATTCTTTTTTAAAAAAACTTATTTATTTATTGGGGAATTAATGTTTTACATTCAACAGTAAATACAATAGTTTGTACTTGCATAACATTCTCCAGTTTCCCATTTAACAATACAACCCCCACTAGGTCATTTATCATCCTTCATGGACCTGTATTCTCCCCACGCACCCACCCACCCCCGAGTCTTTTACTTGGGTGCAATAAGTGAAATAAGTCAGAAACAGAAGGATGAATATGGGATGATCTCACTCTCAGGCAGAAGTTGAAAAACAAGATCAGAAAAGAAAACGCAAGTAAAACCTGAAATGGAATTGGCATATTGCACCCAAGTAAAGAATATATTCTTTTGGTGAATTACTGTATTATATTGTGAAAATAAATTGGAGGATGGAGTTGAATTAGTAGTTTGATTCACATTACACATTAGGATAAGAATTCCACAACTTATTTTCCAGCTACTAATGAGCAATAGTAATTATTTTAATAAGAGTTGTTTAACAAGTCTTTGGGGCTCAACTTTCTGTCTTTTAATGAGAAATTTTTTGCCATAGTGTGACACAGAAGCCCTCATGTCAGATTGTTTCTTTCTTGTTTTCAGGAAGAAATGGAAAGTTCTGTCACTGTTGTACTTACTGTTTTATAATCAACCGTTGGACCAATTAATTCTTATGTTATAGTGACATAGTAGGACTCTCCTGGATGTAAGACTATTAGTAGCTGAGAAATGACATGAGGCATTCTCATTGTCATGTGTTATGTGAATTAACCCATCTATGAATCCATTTCAATTCTATCCTCCAATTTTAATTTAGCAATATTACACGATAATTAGCCAAGAATATACTCCATTTTTAATTTTATTATATTTATTTATTTATTGGATAGAGACAGTCAGAAATTGAGAGGGGAGGGGTGATAGGAAGAAAGACATCTTCAATACTGATTCACCACTCACAAAGCTTTCCCCCTACAAGTGGGGACCGGAGTCTCAAACCTGGTTCCTTATGCACTATAATGTGTGTGATCAACCAGGTGTGCCACCAGACAGCCTTGGAATATACTCTCTATAATTTGTTTGATATGTATTCCTTCCTTATAGACAAAGTCTCCATAGAATCAAAATCTCACTGCTATATCCCAGTGGAAGGAAATAACGTAGGCTTCAAAAATATTTGATTAAAAAAATAGAGTGCAAACAGTAAATCTTATTTAGAAATGAGTGCATATTTTTGGAAAGAATATAGTTATTCTTGAAAACTCTCAATGACAGCCCAAATCAGGACAGAATCAGGGACTGATTGTCCTTGCTCTAATATCTATTTATTGGACCTCATCTCATATGACTATTATAGCAGTGAATTCTTTTTTTCTTTTAGTTGACAGAATTAAATTGTGTGTTATTCCATTCACAGGGAAGATTTATAAGTGATGGAGAGGAGCAATCACACAGTCACAGAATTCATCATGGTGGGTTTCACTACAGACCCCACAATGCAGCTGGTCCTCTTTGTGCTGTTCCTAGGAGTGTACTCTCTCACCCTGGTGGGAAACACCACCCTTTTAACATTGATCTGTAATGACTCCCGATTGCACACACCCATGTATTTTTTCATTGGGAATCTCTCTTTCCTGGATCTCTGGTATTCCTCTGTCTACACTCCAAAAATCCTAGTCACCTGCATCTCTGAAGACAAGAGCATCTCCTTTGCTGGCTGTGCAGCTCAATTCTTTTTCTCTGCTGGACTGGCCTACACTGAGTGCTACCTGTTGGCTGCCATGGCTTATGACCGCTACATGGCCATCTCTAAGCCTCTGCTGTATGTTCAGGCCATGACCACAAGGCTATGTGCCTTTTTGGTAACATCATCCTATCTTGGTGGCTTTATCAACTCTTCCATTCTTACCAAAAGAATTTTTACCTTGAACTTCTGTGGGGGCAATATCATTGATGACTTTTTCTGTGATTTGCTTCCTCTGGTAAAGTTGGCTTGTGGCAAGAAATATGACTACCAGGCTTTGATGTACTTCCTCCTGGCCTCCAACGTCATCACCCCCACAGTGCTCATCCTGGCCTCCTACCTCTTCATCATCGCCACCATCTTGAGGATCCGCTCCACCCAGGGCCGCCTCAAGGCCTTCTCCACGTGCTCCTCCCACCTGCTCTCTGTCACTCTATATTATGGCTCCATTCTCTATATCTATGCACGGCCTCGATCCAACCACTCCATGAATACAGACAAAATAATGTCCACATTTTATACTGTGGTGTTCCCCATGTTGAACCCCATGATCTATAGTCTGAGGAATAAGGATGTCAAGGAGGCTCTGAATAAAATGTTCAAATAAATTAAGAGTGTCTCTTTCTAAGACAAAGATGGAAATAATTTAATCAAATTATTTATGCTTAACCGTTTCACGACCTATTATCTTATAGTATTATAAATCACTATTTAATCAATATGAGAGGGGGAAATAGATTGAATGTCTCAAACTCTTTAATGCATAGACTTCACTTCTGAATATATCTTAGCACTTAAAATTTCAATTTATTAACTGATCAAATTTTAACATTGAGATCAAACTTCTACTACATTTCTAATAATAACTTTATTTTTGAAATGTTAAATCACCTACAATCTTAGACCATGGAGACCAGAAGTAGCCAGTCTTGTCAGTATATACAATACAGTTATTTATAAGTTGCATTAAATGACATAAATCATAAGAAAGTCTTGTGTGGTACAGTACATCCTAACTGTGGCATTTTCAAAGTAAATCAAGTTCCCAAATAACTTAATTATAATAATTGTCTTCTTAACTCTAAGAGAGCAAGAAACACTTCTCATTCACTATGAAACTCATTTTTCTCCCTGTGCTGGAACCTCTGGTGGCTTTGCTTGTTTTCCTTCATGCTTCTCTGGATCCAGACCATTTAAAACTACATGGGCTAATCTCAACCTAATCAATACAACCAGTGCCCCCTGGACACATTTCACTTCAGACTGTGTAGAGGTGCCTAGCCTGGGATATCAACCCTCCAGCTCCAGTACTCTGGTGAGATCTTTCCTAGCTCATAGGACTTCTTAGTTTCATTTCAGGTGGCACACCTCCTAACAGAGCTATAGAACCTAGATTTAGACTAGGGCCCATGAGACAGGGCACATGTGCACATGTATAAATGAGTTAAAGGAAAATATATACCTTAAAGTAAAAGTACACAGTAGTTTAGTTTTCTGTGACCCAATAAGATCAGCAAGCAAGTAGAAAGACGTAAAAAAGATAACATAAAGCACTTAATCAAATATTTTCAACTTAGACATAGATACTCTCTTAATCTATTTCCTATTTCACTTCTCTCAATCACTCTAAGGCTAACCTTGTCAGACAATGTTAGGACTACCAAAGTTGGATAAGTGCAAGACTGGCATATTTTAACAATGGCTCTTTGGGTTACTATCAGGCCACTTCACTTCCCAGGATCCTAGTCAGGGAATCCTGGGATTCACACACATACATGATGATTCTAGACCTCTAATAGATCCTTCTCTCCACCATCACTGCTCATCTCCATGAGGAACAATATCATAAAATTATTTGTGGGCCTCTACAGGACCTTGCCCTTAGTGTAGAACAGCAATCGTAGAAATTGTCCCACTCTCCAGTCTAAGCACTCTCCAATCTATGCATTTAAAATTTCAAATCAGTAAACTGATCAAATTTTAACATTGGGATTAAATTGTTAATGCTTGGCTGGTTCAACATACTCTGCCACTTAAGGAAGCCTACAGTGTGACCTACCTGTGACCATGGAATGTGAACTCAGACAGACAAGGATACTGACATTACACAGACTCCTGTGTTGAATACGTATAGACATAGACCCCAGGTCAGATTGATGGAGTTTACAGTATCAGGAAACACAAAAGAAACACCATTATTATTATCTAAAGAGCAGCTCAGGTAGCAAAGAGAAAAGACACTTAAAGATAACTAATCTTGTAGACCTAACAACACTTTAAATTTCTTTTAGCTTGAAATTCCTTATGAAAACAAAAGACGTGCATCAACATCTGAGCAATTTAGAGCCGATGATATTTCAGGTAAGTGTTTCCATCTGAGCTTGAAGGAATCATACCAAGTGAGAGAAAGTCAGAAAGAGAAGGATGAATATGGGATGATCTCACTCGTAGACAGAAGTTGAATAATATTACCATGATGCCAGCCTGTCTTCCCTGCACAAAAAAACCTCACCAATGTGGCCTGGATCCCCAGCTCCCCATAGCCCTACTCCACTACAGAAAGATAGAGACAGGTTAGGGGTATGGATCCACCTTTCAACACCTATGTCCAGGGGAGAAGCAATTATAGAAGCAAGACCTCTCACCTTCTACACCCCATAAAGATCTTTGGTCCATATTCCCAGAGGGATAAAGAATGGGAAAACATCCAATGGAGGGGATGGGGTCTGCGACTCCAGTGGTGGGAATTATATGGAATTGTACTCCTCTTATTCCACAATTTTATCAGTCATCATTAAATCACTAAAAAAGAAGAAAAAAAAAGCATTGACAAATAAGAAAACACAAAGCAGAACTTTGACTAGGTTTGGTGTACTATATCAAAATAAGACTCTGGGGTGGGGGCTGGGCAAGTTCAGGTCCTGAAACATATGGCAGAGAGGGTCCTAAAGTGTGGTTAGATTGTTAAGTGCAAAACTGAAATATTACACATGCATAAACTACTGTATTTTCTGTTGACTATAAACCATTAACCCCCAATAAAGAGAAAAGAAAAATGTTTCCATGTTGTCTCTGAGGAATGTGTATTGCAATAAGCTTTTCTGGTTCCCCATTTGTTTATTTCAGTTAAAAGTCCATGTTTAAATCATAGCAGATACCAGCTCACCAAATGATATTTATAATGTGTATTTGTATATTTTTGTGCTGTGAGAAATTAGTCTCCTAATGACCTATCCTCAGTCCGTCCTTCACTGCACATGTACTGACAATGATATTGTTTATGATTAAGTAAGTCTGATGCCACTAAATATCAGTTTTTCTCAGTGTCCTGTATCCCACCAGAGACTATAATCTTTTTGACTCTGATTAGCAAACTCAGTATTGAATTTCAAGTCAGTCACTCCATGAGGAAATAGATGCTTATGAGTTTGTATGACTAATTTTCAAATACTTAAAGAACTCAGTACCCCAAACATGTTTATCTCCTGGGAAAACTTTTCTTTTTTTAAATGTTTTTATCTTTATTTATTTGATAGAGACAGCTAGGAATTGAGAAGGAAGGGGGTGACAGGAAGAGAGAGAGAGACACCTGCAACTCTGCTTCAACACTCGCAAAGCTTTCCCCCTTGCAGGTGGGGACTGAGGGCTTGAACCCGAGTCCTTGAGCACTGTAACATGTATGCCCAACCAGATGTGCCACCATCCGGCCTCGGAAAAACTTTTCGGTTTTTTTTTTAAATTTTTTACTGGGGAATAAATGTTTTACAATCAACAGTAAATACAATAGTTTGTACATGCATAACATTTCTCAGTTTGGGGAAAACTTTTCTATGTTCAGTCTCAGTTATGGATTTGACTCATCATAGAAAATCACTAATACTGATAAATTTGGGGAGAGATTAATCAAAGAATTGTTACAAATAAATTTATATGACCTACAAAATGCTAAAGAGTAGTGTTTTAATTCCAAAAGTAATGATGTAATAACTTTATAACAATATAATAAAAGGTAATAAGAGGAATAACCATTCCTCCTTTTTTGAAGATTGAAGAAGAAAGAGAGGTTACAGGCACTGGAGAAAGAGATATGAAAAGAACCAAGAGGTATTATTTAAGACTAATGTTAACAGCCCAATGTGACAAGTTTGCATGACAGTCATTGGCTGACCCCATTTGGCATCTAGAATGTAAAGGAACTGTTGCACTTAAGATCGTTCACCTGGTTAAACATACATGTTACAATGAGCAAAGATACAGGTTCAAGCCCTTGGCCCTCACCCACAGGGGGTAAGCTTCATGAGTGGTGAAACAGGACTGCAGGTGTCTCTCTGTCTCTCTCCTTCTCTATCTCCCCCACCCCTCTCCATTTTTCTCTGACACTACCCAATAATAAAGATTTCTTAAAGAAAGAAGAGGAAAAAAATTCTTTCAAATATATCATTATTACTAAACATCTATGCTTAAATTGCCAAATATATACACAGGTATATGTATTCTACATAAGTCTATATCTACATATTGTATGTAAAATAATAATATATGTTTACAAATTATTCTGCATTCTACACAAGTCAGGAGAGAATGAGAGTGAAAATTTGTGATTGTTTCCATTTTCACTAGGGAATAGTATCACCATTTCCCCCCTAACTTTAAACAAAACTTAATTTATTGACATATAGCTTGGTTAATTGTCTTGTTTATTTCCTAGATGATGAAACCCTAAGGGCCTATAGGAACCCACAGCTCTAGGGAATCCAGACACCATACAAAATATTTTAGTACAAGCAGGTTTGAGATGTGTTGAGGTGATGGTGGCTCAGAACCTGGTAGGTAAGTTGACTAATTCTGAGATATAGGTAGAAAATTTCATTCTGTTTTACACTACCAGCCTGGAGGTCACTTACACACAAGGTGCGATGGGTGACAAAGAGGCTTTTAAAAAGATTATGCCCATCACTAAAGTTTCCAAAACTGCTTAAAGTTTCAGAAGAAACATTTCTCACCATTAAAGACAAAAGACGAATTAATAGGGAGGGGCAGACGTTGGTGTACCGGGATAAGCACACATAATGCCAAGGACCTATGCAAAGATCTTAGTTCGAGCCCTGGCTCCCCACCCACAGTGGAGTCACTTCACAAGAGGTGAAGCAGGTCTGCAGGTGTCTATCTTTCTCTCCCCCTCTCTGTCTTCCCATCCTCTCTCCATTTCTTTCTGTCCTATACAATAAAAATGGGGGGGAAAAAAGGTCAACATGAGCAGTGGATTTATAGTGCAGGCACCAAGCCCCAGTGATAACCCTGGTGGCAAAAAGGAAAAAAGTACTAATCTAAGGATAACAACAACAACAACAAAAATTCCTAAAAGAAAAGGGAGGAAAAACTAAATGTACAAAGAAAACTAACAGGTAGGTACCAAGAAGCAATTATCATTAAAAAAAATATATATATATATATATATATATATATATATATATATATATTAAGATAACAGAAAGGAACAATGGATGAGGCAAGTCTGCAGCTGTTTCTCTCCCCCTCTCTGTCTTCCTCTCCTCTCTTGACTTCTCTCTGTCCTATCCAACAACAACAGTAATGACAAAAATAACAACAAGGGCAACAAAATGGGAAAAATAGTCTCCAAGAGCAATGGATTCCTAGTGCAGGCAGAGAGCCCCAAAAATAACTCTGGAGGCAAACACACACACACACACACACACACACACACACACACACACACACACACACTGCATAAAGGCATCTGACATTTTTCTCAATTTATTCAAGGGGTAGTGGTCTGCAGTACAGTGTTTGACACATGGATACAGTTTCTCATCTCCCCATGAGAGGCATTTGTAGAATACTCTCACTGCCCCCATCTTTGATTCTTCTCCATCTTCATGTTCCAGGACCCAAAGCATCTCTCTGCCATCTGTCCCTATCTATCTATCTATCTATCTATCTATCTATCTATCTATCTATCTATATATTTATTTTGCTTTGGTGCAGTGTATCCCTCCCAGTCAGGATTCTCTTTGTGTTTCCTTTTTAAAAAATGTATATTTTGTATTGGTAAAAAGGAAACACTGACAAAAACCATATGATAAGAGGGGTACAATTCCACACAGTTCCCACCACCAGAACTCTGTATCCCATCCCCTCCCCTGATAGCTTTCCTATTCTTTATCCCTCTGGGAGTATAGACCCAAGGTCATTGTGGGATGCAGAAGGTGGAAGGTCTGGCTTCTGTAATTGCTTCCCTGATGAACATGGGCGTTGACAAGCCGATCCATACTCCCAGCCTGCCTCTCTCCCTAGTGGGGTGGGGTTCTGGGGAAGCAGAGCTGCAGGACACATTGGTGAGGTCGTCTGCCCAGGGAAGTCCAGTTGGCTTCGTAGTAGCATCTGGAACCTGGTGGCTGAAAAAGAGTTAACATATAAAACCATATAAATTGTTGATTAATCATGAACCTAAAGGCTAGAATATTGCAGATGAAGTTTTAGGGTCTTCATTTTGGAAATAGCTAGTAGGTCTATTTTAGGTATATTCCAAAGGGCCCATGACTTTGTTAGTTTTTGCCTGAGCCTGACATCTGATATATAGGTGGACCCGAGTTATTGACTGAGGAGATGATATGGCTGGGAAAAGGACTACAAACCTGGATCACGGAAGAGAGTAGCTCCCAAATATGGGAAAAGTGTATAAATATTACTGACTGTAAACTCCACATATTTTATCTATTAATAATTTGTACTTTAAATGTATTTTATGCATATTTATTTATATTATATTACTACCTGAGTCTTTATAGCAGTGTAACAAAGGCAGGATTTCTACGATAAAAAATAAGACCTAAGGGGACCTTCAGTGGCAAACAGGATTAATCACACGTATTACCAAGCTCAAGAACACCATTTTAACTTTTTTTTAATTTTTAATTTATTTATAAAACAGAAATATTGACAAGACCATAGGATAAGATGGGTATAGTTTCATACAGTTCCCACCACCAGAGCTCCTTATCCCTTGAAAGCTTTCCTATTATTTATCCCTCTGGGAGCATGTACCTAGGATCATTGTGGGGTCCAGAAGGTGGAAGGTCTGGCTTCTGTAACTGCTTCTTCACTGAACATGGGTGTTGACAGGTCCATCCATAATTCCAGTCTGTCTCTCTCTTTCCTGAGTGGGACAAAGCTCTGGGGAGGCAGGGCTCCAAGACATATTGTGGGGTCCTCCTCTTCCCATGGAAGTCAAATTGGCATCATGGTAGCATCTCCAATGTGGTGGCTCAAAAAGCATTAAGATATAAAGCAGAACAAATTGTTAAATAATCAGGAACCCAAAGGCAAGAATATAGCAGATGAGATTTGAGGTCTCCATTCTGGAAAAAAGCTAATAGGTCTATTTTAGGTATATCCCAAGAGATCCATGAATTTACTAGTTTTTTTTTTTCTTGAGCCTGACAGTTAACATGCAGGTGAACCTAAGGTATTGTCTGGGGAGATGTTTTCAGAGTTCAGAATAGGACTAGAAAACTGGATCAGGGAAGAGAGTAGCTCCAAAATATGGGGAAAGTATCTGAATATCATTAACTGTAAATCCCATCAATTTGATCTGGAGCCCATACTTATCACAAAAGCCTGTGTAACTTCTACACCCCTATAAGCCTGAGCTCATATTCTGTTGTCCTACCTGGGAACATTCTAGACTGGACAACTTTCCTGCTTTCCACCAGCAGCAGTTTCGTGAGTGGTGAAGCAGGTCTGCTGGTGTCTATCTTTCTCTCTCCCTCTCTATCTCTTCCCCCTCTCAATTTCTCTCTCTATAGAATATTAAAAAATAAAAATCACCACCTAGTAATAACTGAATTAATAACTACATAGTGCAGCACTGAGTCCCAGTGATAACCCTGGAGGCAACAACAACAACAACAAAGTGACATATCTAGATTCCATCCAGGTTTAGACTATTACAAATTGTGCTCCTATGAATTTACGCAACAGGAACATAAAGGAGAGACTTAAAGTAAAACTTGAGTTGGGTTTGGTGGGTTTCACTGAAGCTAAAGTCTCCACAGAATTATGGAGTAGTTGGATCAAATATTTTCACTGCTGTACCCTAGTGCAGAGAAAGCATCTTAGTTTCAAAAAAATGTTTTCTTAAAAATTATTACATTACGTTTCTGACTTAGCTCACTTAACATAATTCCTTCTAGCTCTGTCCAAGATGGATCAGAGAAGGTGGGTTCTTGATAGCTGTATAGTATTTCATTGTGTATATATCCCACAGCTTTCTCTGCCACTCATCTGTTGTTGGGCACCTGGGTTGCTTCTAGATTTTAGCTATTATGAATTGTGCTGCTATGAACATAGGAATACACACTTCTTTTTTTTAAAGAGATAATAAAAACTATATGCTATAGTCTGGGAGGTGGTACAGTGAATAAAGTATTAGACCTCAAAAAATTATTACATTACTTAAAGATCTAGAGCTTCCCAAATGATGTCAACAATTTACTGAAATGAATATGTCCCCATCACCTGCCTAAGCCAGGCAAGACTCCTACTTAGATTTCCCTTACTTGCCCACAGTTAGTAAATAAATCACAGATGCTGCTCTCTCTTCCTCTCTCTCTCTCTCTCTCTCTCTCCTCCCCCCCATTGATTGAAGCAGTCAAATCATTTCCCCTTGCATTTTCAGGTAAGGCCTCTTTAAGACATGGAGAGGAGCAATCACACAGTCACAGAATTCATCCTGGTGGGCTTCACTACAGACCCCACGATGCAGCTGGTCCTCTTTGTGTTGTTCCTGGGAGTGTACTCTCTCACCCTGGTGGGAAACACCACCCTCATAGCCTTGATCTGCAATGACTCCAGGCTACACACACCCATGTATTTTTTCATTGGGAATCTCTCTTTCCTGGATCTCTGGTATTCCTCTGTCTACACCCCAAAGATCTTAGTCACCTGCATCTCTGAAGACAAGAGCATCTCCTTTGCTGGCTGTGCATCTCAATTCTTTTTCTCTGCTGGTCTGGCCTACAGCGAATGCTACCTGTTGGCTACCATGGCTTATGACCGCTATGTGGCTATTTCCAATCCCTTACTCTATGCTCAGACCATGTCAAGAACACTGTGCATCTCTTTAGTCATATGTTCCTATACTGGAGGGTTTGTCAATGCAATTATACTCACTAGCAACACATTCACATTGGATTTTTGTGGTGACAATGTCATTGATGATTTCTTCTGTGATGTCCCTCCCCTGGTGAAGTTGGCTTGTGAGGTGGAAGAGAGCTATCAAGCAGTGCTCTACTTCCTCCTGGCCTCCAACGTCATCACCCCCACAGTGCTCATCCTGGCCTCCTACCTCTTCATCATTGCTGCCATCTTGAGGATCCGCTCTACCCAAGGCCGCCTCAAAGCCTTCTCCACGTGTTCCTCCCACTTGATCTCTGTGACTTTATACTATGGTTCCATCCTCTACATCTATTCACGTCCCAGTTCCAGCTATTCTCTAGAGAGGGACAAAATGGTTTCTACCTTTTATACAGTGTTGTTCCCTATGTTGAACCCCATGATCTATAGTCTGAGAAATAAAGACGTAAAAGAAGCTTTGCAAAAGCTATTCAAGGGATCACAACTCTAAAACTCTAAATTGAAATGGATTCCCTGTGGGGGGGGGGGCGGGGGATGGACTATTTTAAGGGAAGATAGGGGAATGGAACATAAAAACATATTAGCAAGTGGAATTGTAGGGTAAATGCTTGATAAACCATGACCTAATTCAGAAGACTGGAGGATTCAAAAGGGGAAGTAAGGTGGGACTTCTGAAAGGGCCCAGTGCTTTGTGGTGTAGCTAAGACAATTGTGTGGTGGTTTGATGCCAACGTGAAATTATACCCTTGCAACAGCAACCTTTTCTCTTTCTTTCTTTCTTTCTTTCTTTCTTTCTTTCTTTCTTTCTTTCTTTCTTTCTTTCTTTCTTTCTTTTTCCAGGGTTACCACTGGGGCTCAATGCCTGCATTACAAATCCACTCCTCCTGGCAGACATTTTTTTCCCCATTTTATTGGATAGAACAGAATGAAATTGAGAAAGGAGGGGGAAGTAGAGAGGGGGCAAAGGGATACAGTGACTCAGCTGGTTAAGTGCACATATTGTGGTGTGCAAGGACCCAGGTTCCTACAGGGGGAAAGCTTTGCAAGTGGTGAAAAAGGGCTTGAGATGTCTTTTTCTTTCTCCCTATCTACACCTCCCCTTTCAATTTCTCTCTGTATCTATATAATAATAAATACATATATATTTTAAAGGAGAGAGAGAAAGAGAGGGGAAGGGGGTTGAGAAAGAGAAACATCTGCAGACTTGTTTTATGGCTTGTGAAGCATTCCCCTCACCCATCCCCAGGCTTGAACCCAGTTCTTGCTCTGATATTTGCACTTGTTGTATGAACTTAACCAGGTGAGCCACTGCCTAGGGCCCCCTTTTTTTAATAAAATAAAAAAAATTAAATTTAGATCTAAAATAAATTAAAAACATGTTTTCTTGATTATATATATTTGTCTGAGTTATTTTAATTTATACTATAAAATATATTAAATTTAATATAAATATTTTTATACATTTTCCTAAAAGATCAAATTTTACCTTATTATCTCCTTTGAGATTGACTCTATTTTATTTTATCTGGATAGTAAAATTTATGGTAATGCAGTAGAAGTATATCAACTCATATATTTGTGGAGTATACTCCTAATTCTACATAAATAAAAAGAAATTTCAATAATATTCTGAGGATAAATAAGAAGGCAGTGAGTGATGTGTTATTTCATGAATATAGTTTAAAATATATCAGAAACTGCAGAGTTAATAAAATTATTAAAATGGCTGAAATTATTTTCAAATATTGATTTAGATGAATTTTATAAATCTGTTCTTTGCAAAAGGAACTATAATCTTTCATGACTGTGTCTTAGTTTCTGAGACAAAAGTTGCTGGTTTGTCATATGTAATTACTGATCTTTAGTCTGTAATGCCATCAAAAATATTAGAACAAAAAGAACAATTGATCTTGTCATGTACTAAATATGGAGTTTTCATGGCATTTGAACTTAAAATATGCTGGCAGGAAAGTAAGAAGCAACAAGTCTAGAATATGATGAGGTTTGGCGTGTTGACTTACCTATTTCCATTTATTCTACTTGATATGGACATTTACCTTAATGAGGAATAAGAGGTGGGATAGAAATGTGGGTGAGTATTCCTATTCTTTGAACAGATAATTCTCTAGAGCAACAGACAATCCCATAGGTATATATTTTCTTCCCAATGAATTTAGGAAAATGTTTTGGCTACATGATTGTGGCCTCTAAACATTTTGCCCAACATAAAATAGGTGTAGAAAGCACAAAGTTTATGGCCATGTTTTCAAGATTTTCAAATGGAATTTGAAGGAGGAAATAACTTACTAAAGTAAAATTTTATAGTCTCACAAGATATCGCACTTGGAAGACACCTTTTGTACCATATGTGTGACCTGTGTTCAATCCTCCCAGTTTCTACAGCACTCAGGGAAACTTCAGTACTGCAGGCGCTCTCTCTGTCCATATATATATATATATCTGAAAAGTTGGGTCAGAGAGGTTAGCTCCAGTAGCAACCAAAAGAAAAAAAAATCTTCAAAAAAAAAAAAAGTAAAATCTTAAGTAAAGGCCCAGCAGTTTAACCATTTCAGAGATTCTCTCCACACAGTAAAATACACTTTCCTGCCCCTCTAGGGAAAGAGAGATATGGGATGGGGCTATAGATTGACCTGACAATGTCCATGTTCAGCAGAAAAGCAATTACAGAATCTAGAACTCCTATCTTCTGCACCCATTAATGATCTGGGGTCCATGCTGCCAGAGGGGTAAAGAATAGGAAAGCTTCCAATGGAGAGGAAGGGATGCAGAACTCTGATGATGGGAATTGTGTGGAATTGTACCTCTCTTGAACTATGGTCTTGTCAATATTTCTATTTTATAAATAAATTTTAAAAAACAGTGAACAATAAAAATTCAAAATATTTTCTAGAAAAAAAATTACTTCCCAAAACTCAAAGGATGTGCACAGATCTCCTTCTTTTCCTAAGAATTTCCAAAGATAATCACAATAACATATTTTATGAAAATCCAGTACTAGGAAGAAGCAAAATATAGCACCACAGAATATCAAATGACCCAGTGGTCTCTATACATTTAAGTCTGAATGTATATTTTATTGTTTGAAGTATTAACTGTGCTTGCTTGGACTACTCAGGTGCTTATAAACAAATCACCAATGATTCGGAAATTTCAATAACTTGAAAAATTTAATAAAGAACATTCTGAAAAATAATCAAAATAACCACGTTCATCTCGTTGGCCTTATGGTCTGCATTGCTTTCCAAAAGGCCTGTTTGACATCTTTGTTCCTCACGCTATAGATGAGAGGGTTGAGCAGTGGGTTGATCACAGTGTAGAACAGAGCAGCCATTTTGTCCTTTTCCAAGGAGTAGGTGGAACTTGGCCTTGAGTACATGAAGAGCAAAGATCCATAAAAGAGCATGACCGAGATGAGGTGAGAGGCACAGGTAGAGAAGGCCTTGCGCCTGCCTGAGGCTGTGCGGATCTTCAGAATGGCCAGAAGGATGTTGAAATAAGAAGTCAGGATGGCCAGGATGTTGGAGAGGACCGTGAAACCCACTACACCAAGGAGAATTTTTTCGTAGACCCGGGTGTCTGTGCAAGACATTTTTACCAATGGGGGTGCATCACAGAAAAAATGGTCGATGATATTATTACCACAGAAACTCAGGCGGAAGGTGTTGGCAGTGTGGACTATGGCATTCAAGAACCCTCCTGTGTAGGAGCCAACCACAAGGCCAGTGCAGAGAGAACTGGACATAGTACTCGAGTACAGCAAGGGCTTACAAATGGCTCCATAGCGGTCGTATGACATAGCTGCTAGGAGATAGCACTCACTGTATGCCACAACACAGGAGAAGAATAACTGAGCTCCACATCCGGCCAAACTGATGCGTTTATCAGAGACACAGGTGGCCAGAATTTTGGGAGTATAGACAGAAGTATACCAGAAATCCAAAAAAGATAGATTACCAATGAAAAAGTACATAGGCGTGTGCAGATGGGAATCAACCCGGATCAAGATAATCAGTGTCATGTTACCCAATAAGGTTAGCACATAAAGTATCAGAAATACTCCAAACAGAATCAGTTGCCACCGGGGATCACTGGAGACACCCACTAGGATGAATTCTGTCAGGACAGTCCGATTTCCAATTTCCATATCCACAGTGGAAAAAAAAACCTAATAAAGAGTATGAGGAAGAAATTTAAAAAAAAAAGATGATCCAGTGTTTTATTTTTATTGTTTTACTCTTTATTATTGGCTAATGACAGAGAGAAACTGAGAGAGGAGAGGCTAAATAGGGAGAGAGACAGCTATAGCCCTACTTCACCACTCACGAAGCTTTCCCCCCTGCAGGTGGGGACCAGGGGCTTGAACCTGTGTCTTTGCACATAGTAGCGTGTGTACTCAAGCAATAAAGGAAGAAATGTCAGACATACAAATTGCTATGCAGAACTATTAACTTTGTATAAACTGGTATCTGACTCGTAAATAAACCTTAATGACTATTACTTTCAATATCTCCTCCAACCAGAAATTTAGATAGTAACCTCAAATTGCTCAACTAGATATAATGTACAAAAGGGGGGGTGGAAGAGTTCTTCACATTGTAATATTGGTTTATTACTTTTTTTTCCAAAAAAAAAAAAAGTCAATCAAGTGAGCTTGAAGGAATTCCCCTCTCTGTTTTCCTTGGTTTCTTTACTTAAGAAAATGAATTGCTTTTGACCTTTTGGAATCACAGACATTTCTGAGAAGCAGTGAAATAAATGATATTTCTCTCCAGCCTCTGAAACTCAACAGAGGTATAAACGCATGAAGTGATAGGGTTAGAATATCCCCCAGTAATTGATCCATAGTTTTTGAGGTTACACTTTGGGCAGATTGAAGGCTCTGCTACGCCCAAGTTTTCTTTCGTGCTGAGCCATTTGTAACTATCATAAAAGATGAGTGACAAGATGCTTCAAATTGAGTATATTTAAAGCAGAATTCCTTTCCACCACTGACCTACCTATTCTCTCTCTTATTAGCAAAGTCTACACTATGAAATTCCCACATTGTCAATCAGTCATCCTCTTCTTTCTTCTCTTTAATATTCTGAGAAAGCCTGGTTTTACTGCCTTCAGAACAAATCCTAAATCTGAACACTTCTCTCCAACTCTGATGTTTCAACCCTGTCCCAAACCACTTCTTTTATTTTCTTGTCAGGAATATTTCAGCACTTTTCCAGATAGCCTAGGCAATTGGTCCTCAATAGTCTACTTTCAATAAGAAGTCATTATGGTCTTTTACACATAAAAATGGCATCCTATGCTGTTCATGTATTTTAAAAGAATCCTGTAATGTTCATATTTTTTGAAAGATAAAGTCAAATTCTTTTTTTTTTTTTTTGGCCTCCGTGGGTCATTGCTGGGGCTCAGTGCCTGCACCATGAATCCACTGCTCCTAGAGGCTTTTTTTTTCCCTTTATGTTGCCCTTATTGTAATCTTGTGGTTATTATTGTTGTTGATGATGTCGTTCATTGTTGGATAGGACAGAGAGAAATGGAGAGAGGAGGGGAAGACAGAGAGGGGGAGAGAAAGATAGACACCTGCAGACCTGCTTCACCGCCTGTGAAGCCACTCCCCTGCAGGTGGGGAGTCCGGTGCTCTAACCAGGGTCCCAATACCGGTCCTTGTGCTTTGGGCCACGTGCGTTTAACCCGCTGAGGTGCACACCAGACCCTTGGTAAAGTCAAATTCTATACAGTGTTCCAAGGGCTCCGAGGATCTGCCCCACCTCCCATTCTCCCTGTGTTTTATCTCCCAGGACTCAAATCCTCTTTCATTCTTTTTTTTTTCCCTAGTTTGTTTCTCAGAAATATCAGTCATGCCTAACAAAACAAAGATAACTGAAGTGTCTTTTCCTCTGCCTGAGAGACAGTTTCTCATGTATTTCTAAGCATCATTTTCTCTCTGCTTGGATTACCCCTTTAAATATAATTTTCAAACTCTACTGTATTTTCTCCAAAATATGCCCTTACCTTAAAATTCCTGTTTGGTAACTTGATTGTACATTTATCCCACTAAAAGTAATTAACCACAGGAGAAAAAGATTCTTCTGTAGTGTTTACTGCTGCATCTTAGGGTCCAGAAAAGTTTTTAAGGGCCCGAGGTACGGGTACACCCCACTGAGTGCACATGTTATAATGTAGAGAGACCTCGGTTCAAGTCCCCCAAACCCACTTGTGTAAGATAAAACGAAATAAAGAATGAAGCAGTGCTTCAGGTCTCTCCTTCTTTGTCTATCTCTCCCTTCCTTCTCAATTTATGTCACTATCCAATAAGCCATAAAAATAAAGTTCCTTGAAACTCCTTGATGCTTTATACCTGTTTCTAAAATAGATGAATATTATGCCACTTCTTTTTTTTATCTAAGAACGATTCTCCTCAAGGTTTTTGCCTGTTTCAAATTTCAGTTCAAACTATTCAAAATAAATTTGCATCAAGTGGACTGTAACACTTACAAATATGTCTGGAAATGTGACCCCACAAAGACTGAAAATAGTAAGAATCTTGTCATTCACTAGTGATTTGAACAGCACAAGGCACCACACCCACCAGAATAAGACAGCATGTCATTCCATCCTCTTGATTTTTTGACAGTGCAAATGAATGAGATCGATTAGAATAAATAGACAGGCTGGGAGTATGGACCAACCTGTCAATTCCCATGTTCAGCGGGAAAGCAACTACAGAAGCCAGACCTTCCACCTTCTGCAACCCACAATGATCTTGGGTCCATGCTCCCAGAGGGTTAAAGAATAGGAAAGTTATCAGGGGAAGGGAGGAGAGAGGGAGTTCTGGTGGTGGAAATTGTGTGGAGTTGTACCCTCCTTGTCCTATGATTTAGTCAGTGTTTCCCTTTTATAAATAAAAAATGAAAAAAAGAATAACTACCAAACTAAATTTCAAATTCTAGATAAGACTTATGTGTATCAGCAACTGGGTGGCAGTATTCTCAGTAGATCATAGATGTTACAATGCACAAAGCCCTGGGTTCAAGCCCTCAGTACTCACCTGCAGGGGTAATCTTCACAAGTGGTGAAGCAGGATTGAAGTCTCTCTCTCTCTCTCTCTCTCTCTCTCTCTCTCT
The DNA here is from genome assembly GCF_950295315.1 of Erinaceus europaeus. Lineage (NCBI taxonomy): Eukaryota > Metazoa > Chordata > Mammalia > Eulipotyphla > Erinaceidae > Erinaceus > Erinaceus europaeus. The sequence continues at coordinate 6,485,242 of NC_080178.1, forward strand.
CTCTCCCTCTCTCTCTCCCTCTCTCTCTCTCCTCTCCTCTCTTCCTCCCTCTCCCATCTCTATCATTCTCTATCTCTGTTCAATAAATACAACATTTTTAAAGAAAATTTATGTGTGTATGATTATTTGGGATCCTATATATTTGTGATTTATAAAAATAACAAAATAGCAGGGATATAATCTCACACCATTACCACTACTGCAGTAGTGTCCCCATTCCCTCTACTGGAAACTGCATGTGTATATACATCCTTTTTTTTTTCTATAGGCCTTTCTTCTCTTCCTTTTTAATTCTCACCCACACCTGTGACTACTTCTGAATGCCCTTCCTTTATTCCTCTTCTCTCTCTGAGTCCTGATGGAATTGGAGTTCAGAACCCACTTGTTATCTTCCCCTAACATTTTCCCCCATCTGGGAGTATGGACCAAATTTTGTTTGGGGGTGAAGAAGGTGGGAGTTCTGGCTTCTTTGCTAGATGTGGGCATTGGAAAATCAGAGATCCTATTAAGAGACTGTGTGTGTGTGTGTGTGTGTGTGTGTGTGTGTGTGTGTGTGTGTGTGTGTTAAAAGTAATAACTGAGAGCTAATTCAGACTCTGTATCCACCTTACAAATGCGAGTGAGATGATATAGTTACCCCTGATCTCAATAACTTACCCTTTGTCAGGAAAAATAATTCTGGAAGTGCACACTTTCTTCTCTTCCGTTATTTTAGTGTGATGTCCTGGACCTGATGTATTTATACATATATTTCTTGAACATTCCTTTGGGATTCTTTCATCACAGTAATCCAGAAATATATGTCATAGTCTCCAAAGACTCATTTAGAAGGCCATGTGGAGTATAGAGATGCCATATTAATTGGAATTGACTGGAATGAAAGTATTTCACTGAAATTACACTCTCAATGGGTCTAAGTCATTATAGAATCATTTGATGTGTCTGACTATAGAAACTCTCCAAACTGTACTAATTAGACTTTTCTATTTTTTTATTTTATGTATTTATTCCCTTTTGTTGCCCTTGTTGTTTTATTGTTGTAGTTATTATTGTTGTTGTCGTTGTTGGATAGGACAGAGAGAAATGGAGAGAGGGAGGGGAAGACAGAGAGGAGGAGAGAAAGATAGACACCTGCAGACCTGCTTCACCGACTGTGAAGCGACTCCCCTGCAGGTGGGGAGTCGGGGTTCGAACAGGGATCCTTATGCTGGTCCTTGTGCTTTGCGCCACCTGCACTTAGCCAGCTGCACTACAGCCCGACTCCCACTAATTAGACTTTTCTAACCTCTCCATTATAAGGTTCACATTTTTTTCCTTGCCATGATGTCTTCTCTCTTCCAAGGTTTTACTTTCTTGTCTCATCATAGAAATCCCATCAGGAGACCAGATGGTAGTGCACCTGGTTGAGCGCACATGTTACAATGCACAGCAACCCAGATTTGAGACCCTTCTCCACATCTACAGGGGGAAAGCTTCACAAGTGGTGAAGAACTGCAGGTGTCTCTCTGCCTCTCTCCTTCCCTACCTCAATTTCACCCTTTCTGCTCAATGTCTGACTGTCCCTATCCAATAAATAAAGATAATAAAAATAAATTTTAAAAAATCCCATCAGTCCTTAGTGTTGTAGGGTAAATGATATCTTTACAAAATTCTACTTTTACAACCTTACTCCCCATTAATTAAGTTTTATTTTATATATGTAATTTATTTGTTTATTTATTTCTGAATAGAGACAAAGAGAAATGGTGCTGGGCAAACCAGTCACAAGCAAAATAATCAAAGCTAGACAATTACCTAAAACCATCACAAAACAATCATTCAAAAGGAATTAAATAATTAAATGTCAGACCAGAAACTATAAATGCACAGGAGATAAAAGCACGAGAAATATGTCGTTTAATGTCATGACACTAGGAGATATACTTGGGAACTTGACTTCAATGATTAGGGGAAGACAAGTACAGTATAAACAAATGGAACTATACCAAAATAATGCATTTCTTTTTTCTCTTTTTTTGTCTTTACTGAGGGGATTAATGACTTACAGTCTACAGTATAATATAGTAGCTTGTACATGTATAACGTTTCTCAGTTTTCCACAAAACAATCTAACCCCCCTGCCCCAAGTCCTCCTCCACCATCATGTTCCAGGTCCTGAGCGTCCCCCCACCCCCATCCCAGAGTCTTTTACTTTGGTGAAATACACCAACTCTCTAGTTCAAGTTCTGCTTTGTGTCTTTCTTCCTGTTCTTATTTTTCAACTTCCGCTTATGAGTACAATCATCCCATATTCATCGTTCCCTTTCTGGCTTATCTCACTTCATATGATTCTAGTTCCATCCAAAATGAGGTGAAGAGGGTGTATTCATCATTTTAATAGAAGTGTAGTATTGTGTTGTGTATGTATAACACAACTTACTCAGTCATTTATCTGTTGTTAGACAGACACCTAGGTTGTTTCCAGGTTCTGACTAGCACAAATTGTGATGTCATGAACATAGGTATACACTAAGATTCTTTCTCTCTCCCCTTGACCTCTCTCTCCCCAAAAAATGGTCTCAGCATGGAGTCAGAAGTTGTAGGTTTTCACTTGGATTTTTACACCTATGAACTACACAATTTAAAACAAGTTGGTTAATCCATATAACGCTGACAATTCTATTATCACATTTATTATCATTTGTATATTTAAAATTATATGTATTTATATATGTATGTATATTTAAACTTATATGTATAAGCAACTCATAACCTATCAAATGATTTTTAAAAAATGTTCTCTTCAACCTTCACATAATCCCAGTAATTATATGGATTCTGGTCCAAAGCTGGTGTGTATAACAATTCTTCCAAATTACCCAATCTTATTCATTTGAAAAAAAAATCAATGCCAACTTTAAAAAAACAAATGTGGAATGGTGTTTACACCTTGTGCAATTTTTGTGGCTTGTTCTATGTCCCAGAGCACAGGACATGGAGATAATCTGTGCTATAAAGTGAATCCAGGTTTAACAAAAATATTTGTTTACAAAAGCTGTGCTCTTTCTATGACTTTCCTCAGGGCATCTTTAACATCCTTATTTCGTAAACTATAAATCAAAGGATTCAGCATTGGAATGACAACAGTATAGAACACCGACACCACTTTATCCCTTTCCAGGGCATAGCTGGTACTCGGTCGGGAATAAATGAAGAGGATTGAACCATAGTACAGAGTGACAGCTGTCAGGTGAGAGCCACAAGTGGAGAAGGCCTTGAGACGACCTTGGGTGGAGCGAATCTTCAGGATGGCAGCCATGATGAAGAGATAAGAAGCAAGAATGAGCACAGTTGGGGTGATGACATTGGAGGCCAATATGAAGTACAGCACAGCCTGGTAGCTCTCCTTGACATCACAAGCCAACTTGACGAGGGGAGGAAGATCACAGAAGAAATCATCGATGATGTTATTACCACAGAAACTCAGAGTAAACGTCTCACTGGTAATAATGGTTGAATTAAGAAACCCTCCAAGATATGAAGTTGCAACAAGACCAGTGCATAACTTTGAGGACATGGCTTGGGTATAGAGCAGAGGGTTGGAGATGGCAATGTAACGGTCATAAGCCATTGCAGCTAATAGGTAACATTCACTGTAAGCCAGTCCGGCTGAGAAGAAGAACTGAGCAAGACAGCCAGCAAAGGAGATGCTTTTGTCTTCAGAGATGCATGTCATAAGGATTTTGGGAGCATAGACAGAAGAATACCAGAGATCCAGGAAGGATAGATTTCCAATGAAGAAATACATGGGCGTATGGAGTCGAGAGTCAACACAGATCAGAGAGATCAACGTGATGTTCCCAAGGAGACTGATGACATAAATGACAAGGAAGATGATAAACAGAATTCTTTGTAGCCACAAGTCTGTGGTGAACCCCAGGAGAATAAACTCTTTTACTTGAGTGAAATTTTTGCTATCCATTGGTTTCCAAGATCTTTCTCTGTGAATGGATTGACAAACATCATGATTTTGAATACTGGTATATCAATATCACTTATCATTTTTAGGATATTGTAAAACCACCACTGATGCATATAAGTTGTTTTGTATGTGTGTGTGTGAAATATATTTATACTATTTAATACCATTAGTTTTAGATACAGCCATTCCTGGTCACTTCGTGCTTCAACTTTCACAACTTCACTCTATTGTGTTTTTTTCAAATATATTTGTTAAAAAATTGATTGATACAGTGAAAATGATGCAGAGAGTGCTGCATGGTCTAAATAAATCATATTCCCCTGCATTACAATTATAATTACTGTCCATATGGGCTGTAGACCAATGTATTTGAGCACCCCTGCAAATCCCCCAACGCCAGATGTAACCCTTGACCACACCACGTGTGTGTTTGAAATAGAGTGTGGGGAAATCAAGATAATCAGAGTGTGTTTCTCTTATATGCACATCAAAAGCATCTTTGTTCTTGCAAGTGTTTTTGATTTCTGAGAACCTTTATCTAAGCCCCACAACAGCTCCTAAAGGTGCTGCTTCTTCTAAGCCTTCTGATGATGAAACTAAGAGCCAGAGGAATATGCATACCATCCAGGAGAAGGTGAAACTCTTGGAGATGATCAAAGATGGAAAGAAAATGGTGGAGGCTGCCCGCCATTATGACTTGAATTAGTTTACCATTTGCTCCATCGGTAAATATGAAAATAATATCTGTGTAAGGGCTACTGTCTCTTTCAACAAGGAAGCAAAGCTAAAGGGGTATTGTTCCATGTTTAGGGGCTCTAATAATGTTAAATCCCATAGTTAAAGGTCATAAACACTTTTCCTATGACCTATGAAAATATTTGATGTATAAGAATCCTACTTCTTGGAAATTCACTTATCGAGGGAGAGTCAGAAAATGATTAACCTTGATAAACTAGGGAGGACAGAAACTCAGAAATGAGTGCTATGTTGCCTTGGAAAATGAAGTATCATGCATGTAACATAGGAGGTATCACACTATCTCTTAAGTTAATCTCCTTTTGAGAGAAAGTGTCTACTTGTTTCTCTTCTATTTTTCATAAAGGTTATTGGGTACCCTGTGTAGAAATATGATAAAGGAAATTTAAAGAAATGCTCCAATTGATCTTCTAATATTTGAATGTTTAATCTTTCTGAGAGAATTACATGATGGGGAAGATGGTAGTGCACCTGGTTGAATGCACATGCTACTGTGAGCAAGGACCAGAGTTTGAGCCCCAGTCCCCATATGAAGCAGGAAAACTTTGAGAGCGGTGAAGCAGTGCTGCAGGGGTCTCTCTGCCTCTCTGTCTTTATCTCACCCTGCCCTCTTGATTTCTGGATATCTCTCTATTCAGTAAATAAATGAAGATAATTCAAAGTAAAATATATAAAAAGAACTGCACAATGAAACATACCTTTATCATTCACGCTAGATTGATATATAATCAAAAATACATTTAGGTGAATTTCTTGAATGCAATAAATACATTTTATTCAACTCTTTAACCACAGAGCAAGAGAACAATAATGCATAAGAGTAATGTGGAACTTAAGTAACAGACACTCATATCATAAGAATTTGAGATCATAGTCCCTTGTAGAATCTGAAATGTACACTTAGAAGAAGATATTAAACTAATGCATCACTGTGCTTTATAGTGTGCTTATTTTCATCACTACAGTTTATCCTTTAGATATATTTTTCCAACCTCACAAGGATTCCCCTCTCTACATATGCTACACCCTCTTAAGAGTTTCAAAGAGTATCACACAGATGGTTTTCCATCTGAGAAATTACTGGACTTGTTTTCACAATAGGAACTGGGAATGAAAATTTCAAGATAAATTAATCATCTAGTCTTTCTTATTTTCTATGATGGTTACTAAACACAAATAATTATACATTAGCATATCAATGTTCCATAAGTAAATGATTAAACCTGAGGCCCTGAGGTTAGCACACCTGGTTTGAGTGTATATGAAACCTTGCACAAGGTCCCAGGTTCAAGCTCTTGTTCCCCACCTGCAGTAAGGACCCTTTACAGATGGTGAAACAGGGTATCAGTTGTCTCTCTGGCTCTCCCTCTATCTCTCTTTCCTCTCTCAATTTATCTCTCTCCTAACAAACACAATCAAGAATACCAATAAAAAATAAAGCAAAAGTTTAAAAAGATTGAAGTTGGCTTACTATGGAGACATAAGAGACAGTGGCAGGGACCTGAAGATGGAACACTCAGTAGAGCACAGATGTTAGGATGTGTACGGAGGCAAGTTCATACTCCGAGTCCCCACTTGCAGGGTGAAGCTTCACTTGTACTGAACAAGTTCTGCATGTGTCTCTATTTCTATATCTCCCCACCCCCTCCTGCTTTTTTCTTTATCCTATCAAATACAAAGAAAGTAAAAGAAAAATGTCTACCAGGAGTGGTGGGTTCTCATTGTGCAGACAATGAAAAAGAGAGATAGAAAGGAGGAAGAGGGAAGATGGCAGACTGAGAAGCTGCTAGTGGCTTGAGCTCTGACCACATCTTCTGGAAACAGTAGGATTTTCTGCCTTTAGTAGGCCAGTCAATAAGGGGTACTAGCAGTGACACCAAGGAAGTGACTATAACTTAATTTGGGTTAAAAAAGAGTAGAAAAAAAGGGGAAATTTTTTTTCTTTCTTTTAAATTATTAAGCACACCTCCTCCCCCTTACCCCCCTACATAACCAGTCCCTGGGGACCAGCTCCTAGCAGGCTCCCCTGCTGAGCCTCTTTCTTTACAAAGATTCCTGTCCCACCAGGGAGTATCATTCATTCTAAGTCTATACCCTTCTAAAACCTCGGACCTTTTTTCCTTCTAAGTAGCCAAACACACCCCACCTCACCCCACATAGCTAATTAAATAATAAAAATAAATAAACAAAAAAAAACTCTTTCCTTTTACCACTCTTTTATGACTGTTCTTTTTCTTATCTTTTTCTTTTTCTCATTCTTGTCATCCTTTCTTCCTTAATCCTACAGCTTCCAAAGCCACAGGCCCCATTCCCCCACACCACCAAACAGTGTGCTTTTTTGAATTCACTGATACGCATTTGGGAATTATTTTGGGGAAGAATTCTGACTCAGAGTTGGACTCTCACTGCGAGTATCTCTGCTCAGCTTCCCTTCCTCCTTTAGCTACCCCTAGAATATACAGTGGATAGTAGATTTGCATAACTGTCTATTTCAGCTATCTTGTCTAGTCCTGAGGTTGTTTTTTTTTTTTCCCTCTTTCTTAACAATCAGTTGCCTCTGATCAGGAGGTTTGAGGTAATCTAGGACAGGGTTTTTTTTTTTTTACCCTGCTCTATTTTACTATTAATATTATATAAAGGCATATATCATCCCCCCCCTTTAGGTTGATCAGAATTAACTCTTAGGGTATCTTTCATTCCTAAAGTAGTGGGCATCTTATCTATTGTGGGAGGAACTTGTCTCGTTACTCCTACCTCCTCTACAGACTCTCCCCTCCCTCCTCCTCATAGCTAATTAAAAAAATTAAATTAAATTAAATTAAAAATAAAGTAATCAAAAAAAACTTTCCTTTCACTGCTCTTTACTTACAGCTCTTTTTCTTTTCTCTTTTCTCTCTCTTGTCTCTTGTTTCTTTCTTTTTTTTTATCCTGTCATACACTTCTTCCTTCCTTCTTCTTTGCCTTTATGAATTTGTGAATTATTTTGGGGAAGAAATATGACTCAGAGTGGACTCTCTATGTGTGTATCTCTCCTCTACTTCCCTTTCCCCTCTTGTTACCCCTAGACTATACAGTGGATAGTAGATTCGCATAACTGTTCTATTCTTGCTATCCCTTCTTTCTTTTCTCTTTCTTCTTCACTGGGATTTGGTTATTATTTTTTCATGGACTGGAGAAATTGTTTGGCTAACTGGTAGTGATTAAACTGCTTCAATACTTGCTTCAGTTGCTACTGTAATTCCTGAGGTTGGTGAGTGCAATTGTCATAAAGGTATTTAGTACAGTGTGGCTTGTGCTCAAGACACAACAACTGAGGAACAACAGAGCATAAAAAAATAAACACATAAATCAAAAAAATGGATAGATCAAAAACAAATAAAACTGCTACTCCAATGAATGAAGACAAGAGCCCAGAAGAAACTACAAATCAGCCAGAAGTAACCATAGATAAGAAAAGTATGCAAGCAATAATAAACTTATTAATCAAAGAAATGAAAACAACATTGGAGGAAAGGAATGGCAGTATTAGGGAAACAACAGTTGAGACCCCCAAGGAAAATACTGATTATCTTGAGACAATTAGAGAACTGAAAGCTGAAATAGCTGTAATCAAGAAAGAAGCTGAGGCAAGGGAAAGCAGACTAACAAAAGCAGGAAACAGAATTAGTCAGACAGAGGATGAGTTAGAGAAAACAAAGAAAGAGGTGAAAGAGCTTAAAAAGAGATTGAGAGACACTGAAAACAACAACAGAGACATATGGGATGATCTCAAAAGAAGCAACATTAGTAAAATAGGCCTGCCAGAGGAAGAAAGAGGACGGGGAAGCAAACATTCTAGAGGAAATAATAGAAGAAAACTTCTCAGACCTGAATAACAGAAAGGACACCAAGATTCAAGAGGCCCAGAGAGTACCAAACAGAATCAACCCAGACCTGAAGACACCAAGACACATCATAGTCACAATGAGAAGAAGTAAGGATAAAGAAAGGATGCTAAAGGCTGCAAGAGAGAAACAAAAAGTCACATACAAGGGAAAACCCATAAGATTATCAGCAGACTTCTCGACTCAAACTCTAAAAGCCAGAAGAGAATGGCAAGATATCTATCGAGCCCTAAATGAAAAAGGGTTTCAACCAAGGATAATATATCCTGCTAGAGTTTCATTCAAACTAGGTGGAGGGATCAAAAGCATCTTAGACAAACAACAGTTGAAGGAGGCAACCATCACCAAGCCAGCCCTGAAAGAGGTTCTAAAAGACCTCTTATAAACAAGAACATCACTATAATACTTGCAATATATCAGAGCAAAAAAAAATTTTTTTTTGAACAATGGCACTACAATACATTAAATCCATAATATCAATAAATGTCAATGGCTTAAACTCACCCATCAAAAGGCACAGAGTTGGGGGATGGATCAGAAAACATAACCCAACCATATGCTGCTTGCAAGAATCCCATCTGTCACAACAAGATAAACACAGATTTAAAGTGAAAAGATGGAAAACTATCATACAGGCTAACGGACCACAAAAAGGTCAGGAACAGCCATTCTCATCTCAGACACGATAGATTTTAAATTAAATAAAGTGATAAAAGATAGGCAAGGACATTACATAATGATTAGAGGATCAATCAACCAAGAAGACTTAACAATTATTAACATCTATGCACCCAATGAGGGACCATCTAAATACGTCAAGCACTTACTGAAAGAATTTCAAAAATACATCAATAGTAATACAATAATATTGGGAGACTTCAATACACTACTCTCACACTTAGACAGATCAACAAAGCAGAGAACCAACAAAGATACAAGAGAATTGAATGAATATATTGACAGACTAGACCTCTTGGACATTTTCAGACTCCTCCACCCAAAAAAACTGGAATACATATTCTTTTCAAATCCACATAACACATACTCAAGGATAGACCACATGTTAGGCCACAAAGACAGCATCAATAAATTCAAGAACATTGAAATCATCCGAAGTATCTTCTCATACCTCAGTGGAGTAAAACTAACATTTAACAACAAACAGAAAATTATTAAAAGTCACAGAATTTGGAAACTAAACAACAAACTCCTTAAGAACCACTGGGTCAGAGAATCACTCAAGCAGGAAATTCAAATATTCCTGGAAACAAATGAAAATGAAGACACAACCTATCAAAATATTTGGGACTCAGCTAAATCAGTACTGAGAGGGAAACTTATAGCCATACAATCACATATTAAACAACGAGAAGAAGCTCAAATGAATGACCTTACTGCACACCTCAAAGGACTTAGAGGAAGAGGAACAAAGGAACCCTAAAGCAACCAGAAGGACAGAAATAACTAAAGTTAGAGCAGAAATAAACAACATCGAAAATAAAAGAACCATAGAAAAGATCAATGAAGCCAAATGTTGGTTCTTTGAAAGATTAAACAAAATTGACAAACCCCTAGCCAGACTCACCAAACAAAAAAGAGAGAAGACTCAAATTAATAGAATTGTAAACGATGGAGGAGATATCACAACTGACACCACAGAAATCCAGAGAATCCTGTGAAACTTCTATAAAGAACTATACGCCACCAAGCTAGAAAATCTGGAAGAAATGAAACAATTTCTAGAAGCATATGCCCTTCCAAAACTGAACCAAGAAGAACTACAAAATCTAAATGCACCAATCACAGACAAAGAAATTGAAACCATTATTAAGAACCTCCCCAACAACAAAAGTCCTGGACCAGATGGCTTCACAAATGAATTCTACAAAACTTTCAGGAAACAGTTAATACCCATACTTCTTAAGCTATTCCATAAGATTGAAGAAACAGGAATACTCCCTTCCACCTTCTATGAAGCCAACATCACCCTTATACCAAAAGCTGATAGGGACAGAACAAAAAAGGAAAACTACAGACCAATATCTCTGATGAAGATAGATGCCAAAATATGAAACAAGATCTTGGCCAACCGGATACAGCAACCTATCAAAAAGATTGTTCATCACTACCAAGTGGGATTCATCCCAGGAATGCAAGGCTGGTTCAACAGTCGTAAGTCAATCAATGTCATTCAGCACATCAATAAAAGCAAAGCCAAAAACCACATGATTATCTCAATAGATGCAGAGAAAGCCTTCGACAAAATCCAACACCCATTCATGCTCAAAACTCTACAAAAAATGGGAATAGATGGGAAGTTCCTCAAGATAGTGGAGTCTATATATAGCAACCTCATACTCAATGGACAGAAGCTGAAAGCATTCCCCTTCAGATCGGGGTCTAGACAGGGCTGTCCACTGTCACAGTTACTCTTCAACATAGTATTGGAAGTACTTGCCACAGCAATCAGGCAAGAGAAAGGAATCAAAGGAATACAGATTGGAAGGGAAGAAGTCAGGCTCTCACTATTTGCAGATGATATGATAGTATACATAGAAAAACCTAAAAAATCCAGCAGAAAACTATTGGAAGTTATTAGGCAATATAGCAAGGTATCAGGCTACAAAATCAATGTACAAAAATCAGTGGCATTTCTTTATGCAAACACTGCATAAATCTGAAGAAGAAGACATCCAGAAATCACTCCCATTTACGGACCTTCCAGACCTTAAACTATATTATAAAGCCATCATATCAAAACAGCATGGTACTGGAACAAAAATAGGCACACAGAGCAGTGGAACAGAATTGAAAGCCCAGAAATAAATCCCAACACCTATGGACATCTAATCTTTGATAAGGGGGCCCAAAGGATTAAATGGAAAAAGGAGGCTCTCTTCAATAAATGGTGCTGGGAAAACTGGGTTGGAACATGCAGAAGAATGAAATTGAACCACTTTATCTCACCAGAAACAAAAATCAACTCCAAATGGATCAAAGACCTAGATGTCAGACCAGAAACAATCAAATACTTAGAGGAAAACATTGGTAAAACATTTTCCCACCTACACCTCAAGGACATCTTTGATGAATCAAACCCAATTGCAAGGAAGACTAAAGCAGAAACAAACCAATGGAACTACATCAAATTGAAAAGCTTCTGCACATCCAAAGAAACTATTAAACAAACAAAGAGACCCGTCACAGAATGGGAGAAGATCTTCACATGCCAGACATCAGACAAGAAACTAATCACCAAAATATATAAAGAGCTCAGCAAACTTAGCACCAAAAAATCAAATGACCCCATCCAAAAATGGGTAGAGGATATGAACAAAACATTCACTGCAGAGGAGATCCAAAAGGCTAACAAACATATGAAAAACTGCTCTAGGTCACTGATTGTCAGAGAAATGCAAATTAAGACAACACTAAGATACCACCTCACTCCTGTAAGAATGGCATACATCAAAAAGGACAGCAGCAACAAATGCTGGAGAGGTTGTGGGGACAGAGGAACCCTTTTACATTGCTGGTGGGAATGTAAATTGGTACAGCCTCTGTGGAGAGCAGTCTGGAAAACTCTCAGAAGGCTAGACATGGACCTTCCATATGATCCAGCAATTCCTCTCCTGGGCTTATACCCCAAGGACTCCATAACACCCAACCAAAAAGAGGTGTGTACTCCTATGTTCATAGCAGCACACTTCATAATAGCTAAAACCTGGAAGAAACCCAGGTGCCCAACAACAGATGAGTGGCTGAGATAGCTGTGGTATATAGACACAATGGAATACTATGCAGCTATCAAGAACAATGAACCCACCTTCTCTGACCCATCTTGGACAGAGCTAGAAGGAATTATGTTAAGTGAGCTAAGTCAGAAACATAAAGATGAGTATGGGATGATCCCACTCATCAACAGAAGTTGACTAAGAAGATCTGAAAGGGAAACTAAAGCAGGACCTGACCAAATTATAAGTAGGGCACCAAAATAAAAACCCTGTGGTGAGGGGTAGACATGCAGCTTCCTGGGCCAGTGGGGGGTGGGAGTGGGCAGGAGGGATGGGTCACAGTCTTTTGGTGGTGGGAATGGTGTTTATTTACACTCCTAGTAAAATGTAGTGATATAAATCACTAGTTAATTAATACAAGAGGGGGGAAATTAATTGTATGTCTCAAAGTTTTTCAAAACACAAACTGAATATTTTTAATATATATGCTGTGTAATTGATATGCAGACTCTCTCAAAAGCCTTGACCAAGTAGATCAGAAGCAACCAATAGCACAGCTATATACAAGATACTGGGTACTGTACAGCGAACCCTAACAAAAGGACTTTTCAAAGTTAACCCAATTGCCAAATAATGTGATGATAATATTAACTATCCATTGTCTTTTTGAACCCTAAGACAGCAGGAACCTCACATCTCCACTATAGAGACTCTACTTCCCCCAGTCCTGGAACCATTGGTTAGGGCCCACTTTCCTGTATGCCTTTCCCAATCCATATCAAATAATATTCCATCTGCCAATCACAACCTAATCAACACAATGATTGCCACCTCAACATGCTTCACTTCAGACTGTGTCCAAAGACTTCACGTGAGGAATGACAACCCTTCAGCTTCATTACTCTGGTGAGACCTTTCCTTTCATAGTACACTCTAATTTCATCTCAGGTGGTTCACTTTCTAACAAAGTCCCAAAACTTAGATATACACCAGTTTCTGTGAGAGAGAGCATATGTTCACACATATCTGTAAACTACTGCAAAATATATACCTGAAAGCAGAAGTACACTAGAGTTTGCAGTGAGTACCCCCCTAACACTTCCTCTCCACTATTCCAAGCTTTGGGTCCATGATTGTCCAACAATTTCTTTGGCTTCGTATGTTAACTCTCTTTTCAGTCACCAGGTTCCAGATGTCATCAGGATGCCGGCCAGGCTTCCCTAGACTGAAGACCCCACCAATGTGTCCTGGAGCTCCGCTTCCCCAGAGACCCACCCTACTAGGGAAAGAGAGAGGCAGACTGGGAGTATGGACTGACCAGTCAATGTCCATGTTCAGCGGGGAAGCAATTACAGAAGCCAGACCTTCTACCTTCTGCAACCCACAACGACCCTGGGTCCATGTTCCCAGAGGGATAGAGAATGGGAAAGTTATCATGGGAGGGGGTGGGATATGGAGATTGGGTGGTGGGAATTGTGTGGAGTTGTACCCCTTCTACCCTATGGTTTTGTTAATTAATCCTTTCTTAAATAAAAAAAGAAAGGAGGAGGAGAGAGGGATAGAGAGAATATTAATAAAGTATGAAAAAGATAAGCAAAAATTTGGCATAAATGAAAGCAGAAATAAAAGTTGGAAAACATCAAGTCCTACCACCTGTTATGTGTTAGACAGAGTTGAAACTTTCTTTTTAAAATATGTGTAATTATCTTCATTTATTTGTTGTATAGAGACAGTCAGACATTAAGAGGGAAGGGGGAGCTAGAGAGGGAGAGAGAGAGAGACAGAGAGACAACCTGCACTACTGCTTCACAAAGCTTGTTCCTGCAGGCAGAGACCAGGGTCTGAAACCTGGGTTCTAACACACTGTAGCATGTGCACTCAGTCAGGTGTGCCCCCACCCAGCCCCATAGAGAGAACTTTAAAAAATGCTATGCTCACAGAAACAGAAGTGAGATATAGACCAACGCAAAAGGTCAGACCTAAAGCTCTAAGATGTTAACATTCCATCTGGAATCCGTCCACCAATGGGTTAGAAAAAGAAAAACCTAGAATGGTAGGGAGAACAGTAAAAGTGCAATATCTAGCAGTTAGCAGAGGTTCCAGAATAGACATTTCCATTCAGTGAGACTTGTCTGTTTCAGGTTGTGTGTTAAGCTTATAAACTCAAGCTAGATGCACTTTCTCAACCAGGTGCACCACCACACGGCCCCTGAGTTGAAGTCCATATATACAATGATTAGTACCTAAATACATATTAAAAAGCTGAACCTTGAGGGTTGGCTACCCCAAAAGAGCTGATTATTTACCAGTCTCACCTCTGTCTTCATGATAGATGCACACATCATCAGTGCTAATCACTGTTAGCCAGGTACTTCTTGAATTTTGTATTAATTACAGATAAGCTTTATGTATACAAAGAGAAATCAACACCTCTATATAAAGTATGTCTAGGGGCTGGACAGTGGCACACCCAAGGTCAAGTCCCTGCTCCCCACCTGCAACAAGGACACTGGACAAGTAGTGAAACAGTTCTTCAGGTCTCTCTCTCTCTCTCTCTCTCTCCCTCCCTCACTATCTCCCTCTTCTTTTTCATTGTCTTTCTGTCCTATATAATAAAATTTTAAAAAATGGCCACCAGGAGCAATGGATGGATAGTTCCAGCATGGAGCCCCAGCAATAACCCTGGAGGCAAATGAAAATTATGTCTATATTAATGACTATATATTATAGACTAGTATATACAATACATATTTTATTATTGATATTATATAACAATGTCTTAAATATATTTATGTAAAACATACAGCTATATGTAATATATATTACATGATCTATATGATATATTGTTATCTATTAATGCATGCTTGTATACAGAGAAATAGAAAATAATAGATAGGTGAGCTATACTCTCAGATTATATAGATAAGTGGATGATAGAGAGAAATGATAAATGGCACATGCTAGATTGAAGATGTTAGGTGATGAAGATAGTTGAAGTATATATACTTTTAAGAAGTTTCTATCCTGTGCACTAACAGTAAAAGAAATATTTTAAAGCTATAAAAGTGTTGACCTATGTAATGTTTCCTATACCTTGGCATACTGTAAAGACTAGTAAATTTAATGCAATGTAGCAGGAAAGATAATAGTGGCTTTAACACACACACACACACACACACACACATACACACACAATGTAAGCATAAAGCCATTTTCAAGTACATTTCTAGTTTATTTGTTTCACTGAAAAAGAGAAGGAGGCATTAAAGAAAATATCTGGAGAAATCTGAGCTCTTTTTATCAAATATGGGAGGAAAGTCTTAGTGAGATTGACTAATTATTACAGTTTCATTGTGTTAAAATTAGTTATTTTTGGTTTTGTCCTCATACAGATTTAGTGGCCCACTGCCACTGGTTAATTAAACACACTACTTATTCCATGAACATAAATTTGAACTTGTCATTAACTTTGAATTTCAGATCAAGTTCCTAATTTCTCACATTACCTTACAGTGGTAAATGTCTTCTTCTGTCCTGTCAGCAGGAATCTTCTTTTCAGTGGTAACAGTGCTGGAATATATGTAAATTTGAGCATCCCTCTGGGAGATGATGCTCAGAACAGGAGCCTGTGTTCTGCTGATGCCAAGTGAGCACTTAAAATGTTCAGTATCAGGGGGTAGGATGGTAGCACAGAGGGTTAAGCGCATGTGGCGCAAAGCACAAGACCCCGTGTAAGGATCCCGGTTCCAGCTCCCAACTCCCCACCTGCAGGGGAGTCACTTCACAGGTGATGAAGCAGGTCTGCAGGTGTCTATCTTTCTTTCCCTGTCTCGATAGTCCCCTCCTCTCTCCATTTCTCTCTGTCCTATCTAACAACAACAATGACATCAGTGACAACAGTAACAATAATGACAACAACAAGGACAACCAAATGGGAAAAACTGGCCTCCAGAAACAGTGCAGCCACTGAGCCCCAGCAATCAAAAAAGAAATTAGTAGCATTCTGGAATAAAATAGGAAAAGATCATTCACTATGAAAATAATTGATCTAATTCATCTGTAAGGTCCAGTTTCTTCTGGAGTTTCATTCGTCCATTCAGTTGATGTGGATAGGAATTCGACAGAAATGAAGAACCATGGTAGATGCTTAAAAATGGTTTTCAGCCCATAATGGCAGAGAAAAAAAATGACAATTTAAAAAATCATAATTTCACTATTGCGTGTTAAGTATTACTTTATAAAATATGTACATTTGACAAAGAAAAATGGGTATGGAAAACTTAAACTGAGAGACAAATGCAGTCTTAGGAAGAGGCAAAAAAAATTCCAACTTTAGACTGCATTGCAATAGGCAAAGCAGCTAAGAAATTCTGAATTTTATTATTTTTATTTTATTTATTTATTTGTATTTATTCAAACTTCAAACAGTTGAAAGAACTGTAACCTTGGTAGAGTAGGAGAACACTTTCTAAACATCATCTAGTAAAACATATACACACATATACATATGTGTGTATATATATATATATATATATATATATATATATATATATGTATTCATGTACAAAGTGTGTATGTGTGTGTTAGAGATAACTTATTTGAAAGAAACAAAATGAGGATCTACAGAAAGCTTTCCCTGTAGAATGCTCCTTTTATCATGACCAAGACACAAGTTTGAATTCCAACACCATATAGAAATATTGTAGTTGTGGTCCAGGAGTTAGCACTCTGGTTAAAGCATTAGGTCCCAGGTTCAATTTCCAGCAGCTCATGTACCAGAATGATATGATGCCTGGTTCTCTATCTATCACCTATCTATCTATCTGTCTGTCTATCTATCTATCATCTATCTCTCTTATCTTTGTCATTAATAAATAAAATCTTTTTAAAAAATGGTAGCATTAGGGAAAGCTCCACAGATGATAGAATGGTTCTGTGGTGACTCTCCCTCTCAGTCACTCATATCTAAAAGAAAAAGAAGAAAAAAGTTGCCTAGGAAGTGGCAGAATTACACATAGCAAATCCCCAATCACTGAAAAGAAAGAAAATCATCTTTAAGATACAGAAAATGCATAGTCAGTGTGTTTTAAATACTTTGTGAGAACTTTGATAACTTAGAGTTTCATTGGTGATGCATCTGGTAATCTGGTAGAATGCACACATTACTGTGTACTAGGACCTGAGTTCAAGGCCCTTCACTATCTCCCCACCTGCATAGGGAAGCTTTACTGATAGTGAAATAGTGCTATGTGAGTCTTCCCCTCCTCTTTCATGGGTGTCTTCTCTCCCTCTCTCTGTCTCTCTCTCTCTCTCTCTCTCACTGTGTCTGTATGTCACCAGAGAGACATATAGAAAAATAGAAGGGGTATAGGGGGTGGTGTACAGCATTAAGTGTACAGAGTTCTATGCACAAGGAACAAGGGTCCAGGTCCCAGCCCTAGAAGGATGAGCTTCATGAGAAGTGAAGTAGGTCTCTCTTTGTTTCTCTCCCTCTCTACCTCCTCATCCCCTCTCAATTTCTTTCTGTTCTAGCCAATAAAATGATGGTGATGGAGAGGAAATATGTCTGCCAGGAACTGTGACTTCATAGTACTGGCACTAAGCCCCACTGATGACCCTGGAGGAAAATCAATAGATAAATAAAGGAAGAAAGGAAGGATAGAGAGAAAGAAAGAGAAGGGGGAGGAAGGAAAGAAGGAAGGAAGGAAACAATATAGAAAACTGAGGGGAAAAAAAACCAATGGACACAGTGAAGTCACCTATGGCCCACCTGTTGGGGGAAAGATTCTGAAATGGTGAAACAGGTCTTGAGGTCTCTATCTTTTGAGTGTGCATGTGGATTCTCCTTATCTCCCCCTTTGCCTCTCAATATCTCTGTCTATCTCAAACAAAAGAGAATTACTACTCTTCCAAATGTGGCTGATTAAGCATCCCTGCTTTGTATACTTACCGTGTCATAAAATGGTCATGTGTTTTTATGCATGTGGTTATAAAATCACATATATTCACAAAACACATTGTTTATTATATAAAAAGTCATAAACTTCTGTCTATAAAGGCTGAGTCATATCTGTTGCTGTTCACCACTATATCATATCCAGCCCCCTAGCCATGCTCCCTATTGCATATCCAAGGAACTCTGCTTTTTTTCTTTAGATTTTTTCATTATGATTGACAAGACCATAGGATAAGAGGGGTACAATTCCATAATTCCCACCACCAGAGTTCTGCATCCCATCCCCTCCATTGGAAGCTTTCCTATTCTTTATCTCTTTGGTAGCATGGACCTAGGATCATTATGGGGTGTAGAAGATGGGAGGTCTGGCTTCTGTAATTGCTTCTCCACTCAACATGGGTGTTGGCTGGTTGATCCATACTCCCAGCTGAGTATGGATCTAGCTTTGTGGGTGGAGACAGATGACCAGGGACTCATGGCTGAGCTGTATGCAGTATCTCTTTATTCATGTGGAACATAGTACAATCTAAGCCAAGCTAAACTAACTAAACTATAAGCACAATCCTATCCTTATATATATATTTGCCCAGTAGGGTGTAAACAGTATGTGATGCAGAGAGGGTGGAGCAAAAAGTGACTGGTTTGCATCAGGGGTGGAGCAAAGCACATCATGAACCAGTGGGGATTAAACCAATGCCCTGTAGGCAGGGCAGTGCTTAGGTAACAATGGTTATGTAAATAGAATACAGTGTTAAGCAGGGGGGATTAAACCACTGAAACAGAAGGGGTTTTTTAGAAGCAGAATTAGAAGCATACCAACACCCAGCCTGTTTCTATTTTTCTCTAGTGGGGAATGGGTCTGGGGAGGAGGGGTTCCAGGACACATTGTTGAGGTCATCTGCCCATGGAAGTCAGGTTGTCATCATAGTCACATCTGCAACTTGGTGGCTGAAAAAAGAACATTAAGATATAAAGCAGAACAAATTGATTAATAACTAGGAACCTAAAGGTAAGAATATAATAGCTGATGAGATTTGGGGTCTCCATTTTGGATAAAGCTCTTAGGTCTATTTTAGGTATATTCCACAGGGCCCAGGATTTTACTAATTTTTTACCTACTAATTGAGTCTGACATCTAACATGCAGAATTTCAGAGAATTTTAAATCAATGTATGTTGGTAAGATAGTTCACCTGGGCAGTACACCTATTCTGTCATGCCTGAGACCCAGTTTTAAGATCAGTTTTAAGAACAACCCATTGGAGGAAGTTTGGGTGTTATGGTCTCCCCTCTCGTGCTCTGTCTCTCTGATTCTCTCTTTTATTGAATAATAATAATCAGTGCAGAGTAGTAAATTCCTGGGGGCTGCACAACAAAAATTCCCTGAGTGGTGTGTACAATATCTTCCCATTTGAGTGGGTGTGCAAAGTTACACTCAAATGTCTTCTTAAAAATTTCTTATAAAAATCCGGTGGAGCAGGGCCAGGCATCATCACATGGAATTGAGCACACATGTCACAGTGCATAGCACAAGGACTCAGGTTCAAGCCTCTGGTCCCTACCCGTAGGAGGAAAGCTTCAGGAGTGGTGATGCAGGGCTGCAGGTGTCTCTCTGTCTCTTCCCCTTTCTATCTCCCCCTTCCTTCTCAGTTTCTCTGTCTGCATCTAATAATAAATAAATATTTTTTAATCCAGTAGAAGCACTCACAAGAACTGCTAATATTGATCCACATTTGACAAAAGTTGAGTAGTATTCACATCTCATAGCTTATTCATTTG
Source organism: Erinaceus europaeus (assembly GCF_950295315.1). NCBI lineage: Eukaryota > Metazoa > Chordata > Mammalia > Eulipotyphla > Erinaceidae > Erinaceus > Erinaceus europaeus. Next base: position 6,505,311 of record NC_080178.1, read on the forward strand.
CATACCTTATTGAGTATTTTTCATTTTATACATAAAGTTTTCATTTATATTCTTATTAGAAAGTATCTATCAATAATGTTGTTTCTTTTACCATATGTTCCTAAAGTAATTTCACAGGAATGTAATTTTTCACTCTTTTTTTTTAGCAAGATATTTTTTTGGGGGGAGTGATATAAATATCATAAGATATTTAGGATTCTCTTTCAGTATAATAATTGTTGCAACTCTCTGCCTTCATTTATAGCCTTTCCTCCATTTCTCTTTCTTTTTTGCTTCCTTTATTTCTTTTTTTTTATATCATGTGATTTCCTTTAAGGAGTAATTGCACTAACTACCAGAAGGACTACTTTTTTTTTTTAGCAAAATAGGCTGTAGCACGATGGCCCTAATCAAGTCAAATCAGTTCCCCTATGCTTTTAGTTGATCCCCTCTTCTGGAAAACTAAGAGTTCAGATCCAAACATCTCTAAAGTAGACTTCATTTACATGATTCAATAAATCAAAATTGTATATGCATTTGAATCTGAACAAAAAGTTGTTAACTCTTTAGGAAAAAACATTATGAAATTAGAAGATACCAGCATATTCTTGTCCATATGAGACTGAAGTTCCAAGGCCCATGGCTGCTACTGATTCCCCTTCCTAACGAGATGCCTTGGGCATCATTACCACTGATTGGGCCCTCAGAGACTGCCAGTTGCCACAGTTGATAAAAATTCTCAGCTTCACTCCTAAACAAGTTTCAGAGGAACTAATTAATCAGAACAACTTTGAACAAGAAAACTTCCTGGATAATCATTGTATTTCAACTGTAAAAGTTAGCTCTTGCATCTTTTCATAGATCAGACAGCGGAATCACCCTCCTTGGGGATAGACAATTTCTCCTTAAGTTGGGTGTAAGCAGGAATGCCCTTTCCATCAGTATCGGTTCATTGATGGCTACACTATCTTCTTGGGGATTGATTACTTGCTCAAAAGTAATATAGTCCAATTTAGGAAAATTGACAAACCCAGGGACTGAACTCATTTATAAAACTCAAAAGCTGTAGTAAATAAAGGTAGTCACTCCAGTCTCTGCTATGTTGAGCAACTTGCATCTTGCACACAAGAGCCCCTCTAGCCTTGAACACTAGCTCCTGGTCTTGAGAAAGCTTGTCAAAAATTCTCCTTGTGTTTCAGTTTCTTTAAAGAAAACAGCAAATTAAACCAAAGTACCTACAGTAGGGAATTAAATAAAATTAAAACTCGATAGGCACCTGAAAAATAGTAGAGATTGTTGAGTCATCCCTCTTTCTTAACTATGCTATTGTAACATCTCCTCTCAATCTCCTCACCTCCAGTCTCACTTTTATTTTTGAATGTGCAGATCACAAAATTAAAGGATTGTAGTTTCACACCATTAATATGCTGTGTTCCCCTCCTGCTAGTAACTGACACAGTTCTCACAAAGTCTTAGAAACATCAGTTTGGCCACTGATAAGATGACTGGCTAAAGAATCCTTGGGACGTATATTCAGTAGAATAGGACTCTGCAGTTAAAGATGTAGTTGTGTCCTTCAGGAAAAAAAATGGATGGAACTGGAGGTGATTATGCTACATGAAGTCAGTAAGGAGATTTAAGATAGAGACTGGAGTTTATATCTAGCCATACTTCAGTCTTGATCATCTTCCAAAATGTCATCTCTGTAGTGGAATACTTCTGGGTTGTAAATGCTGATCTAAAGGAAGAGTAATGACTGAAAATCCAGAGAATTAATTTGACCATGACTGACTCCATTTACCTCAACTATGTCTCCTATATGTTATGTGACAAATGAATCAGACTCTTTTGTGATCTCATTGCATTGCTTTCTCTTTATCATGCTCTTAACCACTTTCTCATCACTGCTAGATACACAAAATTGTGCCTTCACTGTCAATCTCAAGAATCACCTCCACTAAGTCATTCTCTGCCCCAATCCAATGTGAATTCTTCTTCTCCCTTTCTTCCTTCCTTCCTTATTTTCCTTTTTTTTTTTTTTCATTCTTTCTTTCTTCCCCCATTCTTCTTCCTTTTCTTTGGATTCACATCATTGCAAACATTGAATCCTTATGACTATTATATTCTGACATCTGAAATTTCTAAGTAGAACAATGGCATTGAGTGTACTATTTTGTTGGGTTGCCATAACCACCACTATAAATTCCAAGCATTATTTTGTTATCTTTCCATTCTAAAACACTACACCTACCAAACAATGCACACATTAGCCACTCCTCTCAGTCTCTGCTAAGTATAATTCATTCTACTTTATGTCTTTATGAACGTTATATACTTTTAGTATCTTAAGTGATAAAATAGATGGCGTTTTTCCTTTTATATCTAAAGACTTTATTTCATTTCACACTCTATTTTGAAGGAACCTTTATGTGAGCACACATATGAGAGCTTCATTCCTTTTTAAAGTTGAATGATACTCTTTTATGTGGCAACAATATATTTGATAATCCATTCATCTGTCAATAGACATTAGGGTTGTTTCCACATTTTTTATGAAGGGATATGAATGCCAATTAACTTCTTACATATATTAATACAAAGATTTTCTGTGATAAGAATGAGTATGACAATACAAAATGTTGAACAGTTTATTGTCACTCATTCAAAATACTACTAAACACCTACTGTGTAGCAGGTATCCTGCAAGGGAGAACTGGATTTAAAAAGTTTTATAATCAGTGTGCAGAGTATGAATGTGATAAGGCATATGGGATCAAAGACGGGATGCAATTTAGAGATTCATCTGATTGTCAAATATATAACAGGTATATCCTAGATTGGATTTGAAACCTCAGTATTTTGCATTTTAAAAAATAGAAAGGAAGGAAGAAAGAGAGAAAGAAAGAAAGATGACCAACAGCTTTATCATAAGTTCACTATATTTAATTTCAACTTCTTTAAATATATGACTACCACAAATTTAATTTCGGGGGGCCTGGTTAAGCACACATTACAGTGCAGAGGGATCCAGGATCAAGCCCCTGGTCCCCACCTGCAGGGGGAATGTTTCACATGTGATGAAGCAGGTCTGCAGGTGTCTCTCTGTCTCTCTATCTCCCCCTACCCTCTCAATTTGTCTCTATCCAATAATAAACAAATAAAAATATTTTTCAAAATTAAGTTTGAATAATATTAAAAGGATGCATCAAGAATTGTTCAGAATAACTTCAGATGAAAATGAAGACGGACTTGTCCTTGTGGAGAGCATCAGCAAGATTGAAAGGCATCTGTTTTATCATGTGAGCAGGGAGCAGCAGTCCAGGCCCTAATTGCAGTCCTTCACAGTACTGAGGAAACCTCAGCACTGGCACTGTGGGTTTTCTCTATCTCTATCTCTATTTCTATTTCTATTTCTATCTCTGCCTCTCTATCTAAAACAAGACAATCATAAGCAGCGAAGCCCTAATAACAAAAATAAATTGATAAAAATTGTAACTTTCTGCAAATTTAAAGGGTCTTGTTTATTTATAGTATGTATCTCATTTTCACCAACATAGTGCCATTATAAAAAAATAGTGTTCAACTTAGACATATGTGAAACCAATTATGCAATGACTTTTATTATCATTCTTGTATTCAGTATGTGGCTCAGAGAAGGCCAGTAGATTTCCTAAGTTCACTCACCTATTAAGTGAGTAACAGTCAAAATATGAATCAAAGTTTAATTCCAACACAAATTCTTGTATAGGATACTCAATATAAAGTCTCCCTTGAGCAACAAAGAAATAGATTTCTGAAACTGAAGTTTGAATCCTATTAGTAGGACATAAAACCAGTTGAGTCGCTCAGGACAGCCATAGTTTGAAGAGACAGAGCAGAAGAAAGGAAAGGAGGACTGGTCAAACTTATTCTGTAAACATTTTAGATTTTTATGAAAAAAAATGTCTCTGTGACAATTACTCAACTTGGCTCCTGGAGGTCCAAAGCAGCCATAACTAAGTCTACACAATTTTTTCCCCACAGATAGCATTTGTATACATTTTGTTGTCATGACTAAAGTGAAGTTTCTGCAATCTTATAACTCATGAACTATACACATTAAGCACTGACCTACAAGTCATAGTTCGCCAATGCCTAACATGTAGCATTCAAAAAAGTATTACAGAAAGAAATGATGCAGATATTACAGTGTGCAAAGATTCAAGCAAGGGGGACAGTTCACAATCAGTGAAGCAGGGCTGCAGGTGTCTCTCTGTCTCTCTTCCTCTCAATTTCTTTCTCCCATCTCAAATTCTCCCTGTGGCTAGCTGACAGATAAAGGTATATTTAAAAATTGTATTGCAGTTAGTACCACAAAGAATATTTTGTGGAACTCTGCTTTCAAGTTATATACCTGAATGTCTCTACTGATTACCTCTGTATGAAATATGTGCTTTTCATATAAGGCATGTTAAAACAAGGAGCCAAAGGGGGCACAGATCGACCTGTCAATGCCAATGTCCAGTGGAGATGCAATTTCAGAAGCCAGACCTTTCACCTTCTCTACCCCATAATAATCCTGAGTCCCTGCTCCCAGAGAGGTAAATAATAGGAAAGCTTCTAATGGAAGGGATGGAATGCAGAACTCTGGTGGTCAGAATTGTGTGGAATTGTACCCCTCTTATCCCACAATCTTGTCATTTATTATTACACCCACCCCCCCCAAAAAAAAGGAGTCTAAAAATATGATGGGCAGCAAAAGATCTGGATAGACAATTCTCTAAAGAAGACATATAGTCAGTCCACAATAATCATTACATGCCACCTCATACTTGTGAAAATGGCCTACATCAACAAAACTGGAAATGTTAAATGTTGGCATGAAGTGAAAAAAAAAGGCCCTCTGGTGCACTGCTGGTGGAAGTGCAAACTGGTGCATTCCTTATGGATACAATGATCGAAGCAAATGAAAATGAATATATCCAAAGGATGGGAATACACTAGCTTGAAGGGTTATACACATCATTATGTTCATAATTTCACTTCCCATAAAACCAAAACTATGGAAGCACCCTAAATACTGGACATAGGTGTGCTGGGATGTATATTCAATGAAACAGGACTCTTGTATGAGACACAATGGATGGAAATGAAGGTGATTATGTTAAATTTAATAACTAAAGAGTTGAAAGACAACTACCAGTGGGTCTTGCTCATATGTGGAATATAGAGAACTAAAGTAAATTAACTTGAAAAAAATAATAGTAGCAACCAAACCATCCCTCAGACACTGTGAAAACTATGGTGGTTATGAGAGGAAAGGGGAGAAGAAGAACTTTGTTGGTGGGATCAGTGATATAAAGTCACATGTGAGTATGAAACTTGCTCCTGAAATTTTATAATTTTCTGAATTACTTTTAAATCACCAGTAATAAAAAAAATGTTTAAAAAGCTATTCTTTCTTTTGGAAATAATCATTATTTCCTTAAGCCAGAACTGAGCAATGCTCTGGTTGATAACGATGGTGATGATGATATTGATCATGATAAATACACCCAGAAGTGATTGTTCTAGTATTAGAATTCAGGTGACTGGGAACAGGCCATGGCCACCTGGTTAAGCAATCACATTACAGTGCTCATGGACCCAGGTTCAAGCCCATGCTCCCCACCTGCAGGGGTAGGGGTTGGGGTGGGGGAGAGATTCGCAAGTGGTAAAGCAGGGCTGCAATGCTGTCTCTCTCTCATCTATCTACCTATCTACCTCTCTATCTATCTCCTCTCCCTTCTCAATTTCTCTGTTTTTACCCAATAATAAATAAATAAAGATTAAAAATATATTATATTAAAACAATTCAGGAGGGTTGGGGTAGATAGCATACTGGTTACATAAAGAGACTCGTGTTGCTGAGGCTCCAAATTCCTAGGTTCGATGCCCCCAACCACCATAAACCGGAGCTGAATAGTGCTCTGGAGAAAAAAAAAAAAAAAGCTATAAAAAAATTCAAGTTGGGGCAGAGGCAAGATGGTGACTTGGAAACAGCAGCTGTCATGAGCTCCAAACAGAAGCAACTTCTGACCTGGGATTCTCTGGATAGGGTAGGATACTGGGCTGTCTGTAGGAGGGTGAACACTGGCTGGTCAGGGTGACAGCAAAATACAATCCCATAACTTACTCTTGGGCTGACAAACAGAGACCAAAAGGACAAAGGAAAATCTTTGTGGCTTGATTATTTCTGAACTCACCCCTTGCCCCCACCCCATAAACAGCCCCCAGGGGCTGGGCAGCTGCTTGTAGCAGACTTCCAGCTGAGCTATTTTCTTTAACAAGATTCCTGACTCACCAGGAGTGTCATTCCCAGCCTTTTTCTCTTTGTTTTCGTCCTTTTTTTTTTTTTTTTTTTTTAGGTGTCTGGAGCTCTATTTGATTGACAAAATACCTGACCAATCAGAGCCTCAGTCCTGTCTGGGAAAATATACCTGGATGTTTCTTTCTTTTTTTTTCTTAGGCTATCTGTAGCAAATCTGGAGCAGTCCAAGCAGCAGACAGACTGTTAAGGTTTTTTACTCTATTTTATTTTATTATTATTACTACTATTGTATACACGTGTCCCTTTTCCCTCCTTTCTTAAGGTGACCAAAATTAGTTGTTGTTGTCTTTTTTTTTAATTGATAGGTGTCTGAGTGTCCTATCCACTATGAGAGGAAATTATTTCTCTACCACTTCCCTCCACTTTCTTTTTTCTATCCTCCTAGCTAATTCAAAATAAATAAATAACTATTTCCTTTCACTGCTCCTTTTTCCCTTTATTCCTTCTTTTGCTTTCTGAATTCACTGATACTCATTTGGGAATTATTTTGTGGAAGAAATATGACTCAGAGTGGATTCTCCTTGTGTGTGTGTGTTGCTATTTTCTACTTCCATTTCTCCTCTTGCGACCCCTAGAATTTACACTAGATTTGAATAATTGTCTATTCTTGCTCTCCCTTTTTTCCTTTCTCTTTCTTCTTCTTTTGGTTTTGGTTGCTATTTTTTCTTGTACTGGTGATGCTGTTTTCCTATTGTAATTTCTGAGGTTTCTGACTGAATTTGTGAAAGGGCTTTAGGATAGCATGGCTTGTACTCAAAACACAAGGACTGAAGAATGACAGAACCAAAACATAAAAACCACATTATAAAAAGAAAAGGACAAATCAAGAGCAAATAAAACTGCTACCACAATGAATCAGAATAGGTGCCAAGAAGATACTCCAAATCAGTCAGAAGTAACCATAGGTAAGAAAAGTATGCAAGCAATAATGAACCAAATAATCACATAAATGAAGAAATTTATGGAGTAAAGAGCTATCAGAATCAAGGAAACAACAGATGAGACCCTCAAGGAAAATACTACATACCTCGAGGTAATTAGAGAATTGAAAGCTGAAATAGCGGAGCTAAAAAGTCAATTAGCAGAACAAGATAATGCTATAACTGAACTAAATAAAAAGCTGAGGGAAGGGAAAGCAGACTCACAGAAGGAGAAAACAGAATTAGCTAGACAAAGGGTGAGCTAGAGAAAACAAAGAAAGAGGTAAAAGGGCTAAAAAAAAGAGACTGAGAGACTCCAAAAACAACAACAGAGACATATGGGATGATATCAGGCGATAGCAGTAGGTTAAGTGCACATGGCACAAAGCGCAAGGACCAGCATAAGGATCCCGGTTCGAGCCCCCGGCTCCCCACCTATAGGAGAATCACTTCACAAGTGGTGAAGCAGGTCTGCAGGTGTCTATCCTTCTCTCCCCCTCTCTGCCTTCTCCTCCTCTCTCCATTTCTCTCTGTCCTACCTAACAATGATATCAATAACAACAACAATAATAACCACAAAAACAAGGGCAAAAAAAGGAGGGAAGAAGCCTCCAGGAGCAATGAATTCATGGTGCAAGCATTGAGCCCCAACAATAACCTTGAAGGCAAAAAAAAATTTAAAAAACATTAAAAATATAAAATAAAGCTTATTATTACAGTTCAGTGGTTAATTGTAAATTTTTACTTTATACATTATAGAATAGTGAAGACAATCAATTCATTATGTTTTCCCTACAGAAAAGCACTTAAAAAAAATGTTGGCAGTTCATTTATCTATCTAACCAAGAAGTTTCCTAATCATAATCGTTGAACTCAGTTTGGGCAAATACACAAAGTTCTTTGTCACATGCCCATACCCCAACCTGGTGGATACAGTCACAGCTTTCACTTTATTTATGAGGTTCAGTACAAAATTTCACAATGTAATTTTTCAACAAAGCTTATTTCTTAATATATATATGTGTGTACAACAGCAAGAATGCAGTATTTTTAAAGGTAAGTACCAAGGAGTACTGGTAAAAGAAATTTAAAAAATAATAAGATTTTAAGAAATAATTGAACAGTGAGGTGTCGATGGATTTGAACCATAATATTGACACATTAAAGAAAACAGATCACAGAAATCATTCAATGAATTCATATTGACAGACTAAGTGACTGAAGAGTTGAATGGATAAATGGATAAAGAGCTGCCAATCAACTCCCCAACCACTTGCAAGAAGACTTGAACTCCCAGGAGTCCTCACAGTCCTCACGCGGCATCATCTAAGTTCATTTCCCACGTCTACGCTCGACCGGACCCGCCAATATACGCGGATATCTTCACCCACCCTGTCCAACGCTTGATGTCTCGTCACCCAATCTGGTCCTCTATGCCTACACTGAACTTCTCTGTTCCAGACTCTTGGAAACAGAGTTGGCAGTCAGCTGAGATAAAGAACAAACACCTCATCACAGACCCCTGCAAGCGTCAACCCGGCTTTGACCTAGCACGTTATGATTGGGCCCTCCTCAATCGCTATCGAACAGGCCGTGGCCGGTGCGCTGCTACATTCCATCGCTGGGGAGCCAGAGATGACCCGAATTGCCCCTGCGGCTCCAGACAGACTATGACCCACATAGTCAATGACTGCCACCTCTCCAGATTCAAAGGAGGTCTCGAAACTTTACATCAGGCTCAACCTGACGCTGTTGACTGGCTACGGAAGAAGGGCAAACGCTAGAAGAAGAATCTGTACATTTGGATTTCTCGACAATTTATTTTCCAGATAAGAAATAAGTACAGCCTACACTGTACCTAGCCATGACCACAGAATGCAAGCTCAGATCTACAGGGATGCAGAGATTACATAGACTCCTACTCTGAATATGGGCCCCAGATCAAATCGATGGTGTTTACAATTAACAATATTTATACACTTTTCCCATATTTTGGAGCTACTCTCTTCCCTGATGTAGTTTTCTAGTCCTCTATCCAACTCTGACACAATATCCCCAGATAATACCTTTGGTCCACCTGCATGTTACCTGTCAGGCTTACACAAAAACTAGTAAAGTTATGGGGCCCTGGGAATATATCTAAAAAATACCTATCAGCTTCTTCCAAAATGGAGACCCCAAATCTCATCTGCTATATTCTTACCTTTAGGTTCCTTATTATTAAACAATTTGTTCTGCTTTATATCTTAATGCTTTTGTAGCCACCAAGTTTCAGATGCTATCATGAAGCCAACCTGGCTTCCTTGGGCAGATGACCACACCAATGTGTCCTGGAACCCCACTTCTCTATCAAAATCCCTACCCTACTAGAGAAAGAGAGAGACAGGCTGGGGGTGTGGCTCCACGTTCTGCACCCCCATAAAGGTCTTTGGTCTATGCTCCCAGAAGGATAAAGAATAGGAAAGCTTCCAATGGGGGGGAAGGTATATGGAATTCTGGTCGGGGGAGATTGTGTGGAATTGTGTCCCTCTTATCCTATGGTCTTGTCAATATTTCCATTTTATGAATAAATTTTAAGAAATGAGGAGAAAAAAAGAATTTAGGCCTTACAGAACTTCCTCTTGGTCACAGTTCTATAGATGGCATCTTTGACCTCCTTATTCCTCAGGCTGTAGATAAGTGGATTCAACATGGGAATCACAGCTGTGTAAAACACGGAGACCACTTTATTGATATCCAAGGAGAAGCTTGCGCTAGGCCGTACATAAATGAAGAAGAGAGTCCCATACAGGATGGAAACTGCTGTCAGGTGAGAAGAGCAGGTAGAAAAGGCCTTGCGTCTCCCCTCAGCAGAGCGGATCCTTAGGATGGCAATGAGGATGTAAATGTAGGAGACTAGGATAGTCAAACCACTGAAGACACCCACAGCTCCAGCCACGACAAAGACAACCAGCTTATTGAGCCAAGTGTCAGCGCATGCAAGGGAAAGTAAAGGGGACATGTCACAGAAGAAATGATTGATGACATTGGGGCCACAGAAAGGGAGACGAAATGCATTCGTTGTGTGAGTCATGGTGTTCACGAACCCAATGACATAGGGACCCACAACTAGCTGGACACAGAGTCTCTGGGACATGGCAACTGAGTAGAGCAATGGGTTGCAGATGGCGACATAGCGGTCGTAGGCCATGGAAGCTAGGAGGAAGCACTCTGCCGCCACAAAGAAGCCAAAGAACCACTGCTGCAAAGCACAACCCAAGAAAGAAATGGTCTTCCTCTTCAGAAAGAAGTCAGTGAGCATCTTGGGGCTCACAACTGAGGAGAAACAAATGTCCACAAAGGACAAGTGACTGAGGAAGAAGTACATGGGGGTGTGGAGGCGGGAATCGATCCGTATCAGAATGATCATTCCTAGGTTCCCAGTTAGGTTGATGGTATAGAAACTCAGGAAGATCAGGAAGAGGAAGACCTGTAACTGGGGGCTAGAACTCAACCCTGTGAAGATGAACTCGGTGACTCTTGTATAATTTGCACTGGCCATTGACTGGTTCTGCTTTCCACTAGAAGAAAATTAGGAGAGTCACAGTTGATTTTGTAACTAAATCTGCCCATCAGAGACACAGCAAAATTATTCCAGTACTAGGAATACATTTTTCAAATACATCCAAGACATATAGCCAAGTGTCTCATATCTTTTTTTCTTAATGTTTCTTATTATCTTTATTTATAGGATAGAGACAACCAGAAATCGAGAGTGAAGCAGAAAATAGAGGAGGAAGAAGACAGAAGGACTCTTGCAACACTTGCAACACCCGTTTGCAAAGCTTTCCCCTACAGGTGGAGACCAGGGCCTCAACCTGGGTCCTTGAACATTGTAACATGTGCACTCAATCAGGTGCACCACAACCCAGCCCTATCGGGAGAACTTTGAAAATGCTAAGAGTTAATTACATGCTATGCTCAGAGAAAACAGAAGTGAGATAGAGACCAATGCCAAAGTTAGACCTGAAGCTATAAGATGATAACAATCTGTTTGGAATCCATCCGCCAATGGGTTAGAAAATAGAAACCGGGGCAGCTGGGGGAGAAGGGTGGATGGGAGACAGTCTTTTGGTGGTGGGAATGGTGTTTATGTACACTCCTATTAAAGTGTAGTCATATAAACCACTATTTAGTTAATATGAGAGGGGAAAAACTGATCGTATGTCTTGAATTTTTTAAAACACAGACTGAGTCTTTTTAAAACATAGGCTGAGTCTTTGATATGTGGACTCTCTCAAAAGCCTAGACCAGGGAGAACAGAAGCAACTGGTGGCACCGCTATATACGAGATGCTGGGTATTATACAGAAAACCCTAACAAAGGGACTTTTCAAAGTTAACATGCTTACCAAATAATGTGATGATAACAATAACTATCCATTGTCTTCTTGAACCCTAAGACAGCAGGAACCTCACATTTCCACTATAGAGCCTATATTTCCCCCAGTCCTGCAACCTTAGGGTGGGCCCCACTATCCTGCATGCTTCTCTCAATTCGTATCAAAGAATATGGCATCCGCCGATCGCAACCTAATCAACGCAATGAGTACCACCCCAGCATGCTTCACTTCAGACTGTGACCAGAAACTTCAGGCATGGAATGACAACCCTTCAGCTTCATCACTCGGGTGAGACCTTTCCTTTCATAGTATTCTCTAACTCCATTCCAGGTGGTCCACTCCCCAATAAAGTCCCCAAACCTAGATATAGACCAGGTCCCCTGAGATAGAGCATATGTTCACACGTGTCCATAAACCAGGGGAAAATATATACCTGAAAGCAGAAGTACACATGAGTCTGAAGAAAGTACCTCCCCAACACTTCATCTGCACTATTCCAGCCTTTAGGTCCATGATTGTTCAATAATTTGTTTGGCTTTGTATGTTAACTCTCTTTTCAGCCACCAGGTTCCAGATGCCAGCATGATGCTGACCAGACTTCCCTTGACTGACGACCCCACCAATGTGTCCTGGAGCTCCGCTTCCCCAGAGACCCACCCTACTAGGGAAAGAGAGAGGCAGACTGGGAGTATGGATTGACCAGTCAATGCCCATGTTCAGCTGGGAAGCAATTACAGAAGCCAGACCTTCCACCTTCTGCAACCCACAATGACCCTGGGTCCATACTCCCAGAGGGATAGAGAATGGGAAAGCTATCAGGGGAGGGGATGGGATATGGAGATTGGGTGGTGGGAATTGTGTGGAGTTGTACCCCTTCTATCCTATGGTTTTGTTAATGTCTCCTTTCATAAATGAATAAATAAATAAATAAATAAATAAAAAGAAAGAAAATAGAAACTTACAAAGAGCAGTAGAACAGTAAAGGTCCAGAATCTAACAATTAGCAGAGGTGGTACAAAACAGACATTCCCACCGAGTGAGCCTTGTCTGTTTCTGGTTGTATGTTAATCTTGTGAACTAAAGCTAGATGCACTTTCTCCACTCATTCTGGAACCTGATCATCTGAATCTGATTAGCAACTTTTCTTCATCTGTGAAACAGGAAGAGAAACAGCAACAGCAACTTTATAAATCACTGTAGTCACTAAGTGAAATAGAATCTATCAGAGTTCTGTTGGACATCCAGATAAGTATACAATAATTGTGAACATTTTCCCATATGTATCCCCTTCATTAAGTCTCTAAGCTTTCATTCCACAGAGAGAATAAATTGAAGCTTATTTTACACTTGCAAAACTGGTGACTGGCAGGTGTAGACTTTGAACTGGTACAAACAGTCTAAACAGAGAGTGCGTGTTCTTTCCTTTCTTACAGAGAAGTGTTGTTTCCAGTTTCTCCCCCAGTTTCTTCCATTTCAAAGAAATTCAAAACTTTATTCCAACAAGAGTACAGAATAAGCGTGTTTGACACTTTATCCCTATATAAAACTTAGAGTCAAGGATGTTTTATGGGAAACCCAGAGGGTAGTAAGTGCAGATTTTAAGCATCACATTTATGGAAACAGTGCAAGAAAACATAGGGGAAAAAAGGCTTAAATGCCCCCACTTCTGTTTTCTTTTTTTTTTCTCTCTTTCTCCTTCTTCTTCTTCTTCTTCTTCTTCTTCTTCTTCTTCTTCTTCTTCTTCTTCTTCTTCTTCTTCTTCTTCTTCTTCTTCTTCTTCTTCTTTTCTCTCTCTCTCTCTCTCCCTCTCCCGCTCTCACGCTCTCTCTCGGCTTGGTGTGCAGTGCCTGCACTATAAATCCTCTGCTCCTGTAATATATAAATATATAATAGGACAGAGAAAAATTAAGAGTGGAGGGGAAGACAGAGAGGGAGAGAGACAGACATCTGCAGACCTGCTTGAACTAACTATATAATTAATTTTTATCTCCTTTGAAATAATTCACGTTCTCTTGGCCTTAATAAAGTCAAGCAGAAAGAAGAACAGGAAACAATTTAAATCATCCCCTCTTACATTCTAAGGAGCTGTTGCTTCTTTAAAGATGACCAGAAGGAAGGTAAAATGAGTCATTCCTCAGGTGTCATCCTTCCCTTCACATAGTGATGGCGACCTTACACACAAAACTGATCAAAGCTCTCTCCAGACATTTGATCTGATTTATTTTCTTCCAGGGAGAAAATGAGCAGGACTCCACAGTAAGAGATATTCAGAAGCGTGGGGATTAGAATCAGAGTCTCGTGAAACAATTGCGTCAGTTTCTTTGCTATTACAGAAATTCTCTCTATCCCCAAAGTATAACCATATCTTGGGACTAAGGCCACCAAGGAAAAGTGCAATTAAAGTTCTGCTTCACATTCTAAGTAAATGCAACACCATCTATTTTTTCCCATCATTTTATATTTGTTTCTAAGTAGACACAGGTTCTCCACAGTTCCAGACTAAGCAAAGAAATTTTATAGAAGCCTTTATAAAACTAGGTAGCACAGTGGAACACTGGGAGATTTTTGCTCTCCCTGTCCCTCTCTCATCTGTATCAATATCTTGGAAACAAGAAGACAGAATGTAAAACAAATGAAATTTTCTCAGTCGTATCACAGATAATGAAAAAAACATTTTACTCAAGACTTTGCTCAAAAGAAAGAGAACCTTTTTTATGTTGTGTTGCCTATTCACAGAATGTTAGCAGGAGATAGGATCAGAACTGTTAATAAATGACAAAGGAAATGCTTCAGGGTTATTCTTCTTCCTTTTTTATTAGTGATTTAGTAATTACTTAGAAGAACATAAGGTAAGAGGAGCATAATTCCACACAGTGCCCATCACCAGAGTTCTGTTTCCCATCCCCTCCATTGGAAGCTTCCCTATTCTTTATCCCTCTGGGAGTATAAACCAAAATTCTTTATACTCCCTGTTGTGGTGGTGGTGGTCAGGTGTCGGGCTGCACCGCGGAGAAGAGAGAGGAAGTCCAGAGCAAGGGGGTACACAAATCTTTATTATAGGATGGGGGGGTGGCTCAGGCCACGTGGAGTCAGCTGACAATGGCCGTCCCCACTACCTGACCATGGGGCGAGAGAAGGGAGAGAGATCTGAGAGAGAGCCGAAGGAGCCGAGAGAGAGAGAGAGAGAGAGAGAGAGAGAGAGAGAGAGAGAGAGACACAGAGAGGGGGGGGAGCCAAGAGCCCAGAGAGAACGAGGGAGAGGGGTGAGGGGGCTTTTATTGGACGACAACCAGGGGTGATGTATGGGGCCAGGATTGGTTGAAGGGGGCACTGCTAGGATTTCAAGGGGCGTGGTAAAACCTGGGGGTGGAGACTGCATCAGAATAATTCCTCAGGTCATCTCCTCCTTTCCCTTTATATCTAAATGGACACAATAAAGAAAAATGGAATGCAGCAGGCTTAAATGTTATTAAAGAGTGCCGTGCTTAGGTGGGAAGATGTAGGACTTTCTGTGGAGGAGGGAAGGCATACACACACACACACACACACACACACACACACACACACACACACATTTTCCTGTTGACTTTGCACATGAAGCACACTTTAATTTTCCCCCTGAGAACTCCTTAGAAATTGCTCCTACATTATTAATAATATCAATATCATTAATTAATAATATCAAGCTGAAAACTGAGCTGAGGAGATAGCCAAATGGTTATGCAAATGACTTTCATGCTTGAGGCTCTGTGCTCCTTGGTTCGATCCCCAGTACCACAAAAGATGAGTTGTGTTCTGGTAAGATAAAATAATACAACTTTATGGGGCCAGATGGTGGTGCACCTAGTTGAGCACACATGTTACAATGCACAAGGACTCAGGTTCAAGGCCCCAGTCCCCACCTGTTGGGGTAAAGCTTTCCAAGTGGTGAAGCATTGCTGCTGGTATCTATCTCTCCCTCTCTCTCTCTCTCTCTCTCTCTTTCTCTCTGTTTCACCCACTTCCCTCTCAATTTCTGGGTGTCTCTATCCAATAAATAACAAGATAATTTCAAAAATAATTCTTAAAAAAAGAAAGATTAAAATATTTCCTTCTCACAGTCAACAATATTTATACAGCTTTCCCATATTTGGGAGCTACTCTCTTCCCAAATCCAGCTTTCTGGTCCTTTTTCCAGCCATGACATCATCTCCCCAGACAATAACCAGGATCCAATTGCATATCAGATTTCAGGCTCAGGAGAAAAAAAAAATGGTATAGCCACAGGCCCTTTGGAATATAACTAAAATATTCCTACTAGTTATCTATCTACAGAATGGAGACGCCCCCCACAACTCTTCATTTGCACTATCCCACCCCAGCATTTAGGTTCATGATTAGTCAACAACTTGTTTGGCTTTATATGTTAACTCTTTTTTCAGCCACCAGGTTCCAGATGCTAGCATGATGCCAACCAGACTTCCCTGTACAGACAACCCCACCAATGTGTCCTGGAGCTCTGCTTCCCCAGAGCCCTGCCCCGCTAGGGAAAGAGAGAAACAGGCTGGGAGTAAGGATCGACCTGTCAACACCCATGTTCAGCAGGGAAGCAATTACAGAAGCCAGACCTTCCACCTTCTGCACCCCATAATGACCCTCAGTCCATACTCCCAGAGGGTTAAAGAATAGGAAAGTAATCAGAGGAGGGGATGGGATATGGAGTTCTGGTGGTGGAAACTGTGTGGAGTTGTATCCCTCTTATCCTATAGTTTTGTCAGTGTTTCCTTCTTATAAGTAAATAATAATAATAATAATAATAAATATAAAAAAGGAAATATTCCCTTCTGTGAAAAACAAGACGTGTGTGTGTGTGTGTGTGTGTGTGTGTGTGTGTGTGTGTGTGTGTGTGTGTGTGATTTTAGTTAAACTAACATTCATTTGTAACATATATATATTTCAGATGCCTGGCATTATAAATCAGTGTCTGTATATGCATACAATGTTAGCTCTGTTTGCATGCTTTCTTAAAGATTTATTTTAAGCCAAGTGAAGAAAGATAAGAAATATATCATTTCATTCACACATTGTATGGAGAGAAAGCAAAAACAGTGATAAACTTGTGGGCCCTGTGACCCCTTAGTGGTTACCAGAAGGTAGGAGGGCTAGACGTTGGACTCAAGGCAAATAGGTTGCACGTGGTGAATTTCAGTGACTCACAAGTGAAACCTGTATAGTGTTAGGATGAAATGACACTTTACAAAGAATTATGCTAGTGCCTCTCCTAATTTTTAATTGACTGATAAAAAAATCCCCTCTAAAATGTGTGCACTGCTTTTTATTGGTTTCTCCCTTCAGAGTTGTTTTGAAAATAAAATTATTATTGCAGTGCATATAACATTACCTGTTATTTAAGATTCCACATCACCTATTTTGAGAGTGTCTCAGTAACTAAATGAACAGTAAAATTTGTTAATTACAATTATTATTTATATAAAGCCATTATTCTGTCAAGAGGAAAGGGTATTATTCCTTAGGTGTTTTAAACCCCTCATTAATAACCCTTCAACTGCAAATACAAAAGTCACACAATCCATAAAAATGCAAATATAAATATCCACCAATTATTCTAATCAATGGCCAAGACTTAAAGATGGAAGTAGGATTAAAAGTAAATATTTGTCAAACACTTATCTACTTAAAAATGGGAAAAGGCAGAATTAAAAAAAGTATTGGCACTTCCTGAAGCCTTTTTATTAGTTATTGCTGATGCCAGTGGTTATAAAAATAATGAATTAAATTAAATAATGAATTAAATTGCTTGCATTGTTTATATCTGGAAGAAGTAAAGCATAATTTGGTCACATATCCCAAGAAACTCATTCATCCTGTTAATAACTTAGTCTCATAATCCCAAAGATAAGAAGGCTGGAATTAATTAGGGCTCTTAATTTTTTTTTTAATTTCTTTATTGGGGGATTAATGGTTTACAGTCAACAGCAAATACATTTGTGCATCTATAACATTTCCCAGTTTTCCACATAACAATACAACCCCTACTAGGTCCCC
Organism: Erinaceus europaeus; assembly: GCF_950295315.1. Taxonomy (NCBI): domain Eukaryota; kingdom Metazoa; phylum Chordata; class Mammalia; order Eulipotyphla; family Erinaceidae; genus Erinaceus; species Erinaceus europaeus. Next base: position 6,522,985 of record NC_080178.1, read on the forward strand.
TGCCATCCTGTCCCTGACCTGAACTCTGCCCCACATTCTCCACCCCCACAGTCTTTTCCTTTGGTGCAAGACACCAACTCCAGTCCAAGCTCTGCTTAGTGTTTTCCCTTCTGTTCTTGTTTTTCAACTTCTGTCTATGAGTGGAGATCATCCCATATAGGGATTTAAAATTTTTAAGTGTTTGCACTTTATCAGTTCTGGTGAAAACTGCAGTCTTCCTGGTGGAATACCCATTCATGTCTGGTCCTAAAACACAAAAGATTCACCTTCCTGGAAAATACCAACTTCTAAAAGGAAAAGTTATAAACCAGCTCAGTTTCATTGTGATTGATAAACTGATGTCACCATCTAGCGGCAGAGTTTGGCATTTTAAGAAAGAACTCACCTTACTTTGCAAGGCCTGCTACCTACCCTTTCTTTGAACACACCATACATTCACGAGTCCTACTAACTGAAGACCACCGCTGAAAAGTCCAGTGAAGTGAGCAGATGTTTTATAAATGATGTGATTTGTACATCCATGATCTGGAGAGCACATTCTGTAAAGCAAGCCTTGAGCTTCAAATTCTAATACAATGCAGAAGACTTTTATTGGAGCAAGGTTGCTTTATGGCACTGTATCATCTGCAGGTGTATTATGTCCTATATACTACATTTTATTAATTTTTATTTATAAGGTGGAAATATTGACAAGACCATAGAATAAGAGGGGTACAGTTCCACACAATTCCCACCACCAGAACTCTGTATTCAATCCCTTCCTTCAGTAACTTTCCTATTCTTTATCCCTCTGGGAGTATGGACCCAGGGTCATTATGGGATGCAGAAGGTGGAAGGTCTGTCTTCTGTAATTGCTTCCCCGCTGAACATGGGCATACTCCCAGCCTCCCAGCCTGCCTCTCTCTTTCCCTAGTGGGGCAGGACTCCAGGACACATTGGTTGGGGTTGTCTGCCCAGGGAAGTCAGTTTGGCATCATGGTATCATCTGGAACCTGATGGCTAAAAAGGCATTAAGATATAAAGCAGGCCAAATTGTTGACTAACCATGAACCTAAAGGCAAAAATATTGCAGATAACAATTTGGGGGTCTCAGTTTTGGAAAAAGGTAGTAAGTATATTTTAGATATATTCCAAGGGACCCATGACTTTATTAGTTTTTGTCTGAGCCTGACATCTAATATACAGGTGGACTCAAATTGTTGTCTGGGAATATGATGCATAGTTGGAAAAAGTACTAGGAAGCTGGGTGAGGGAAGAGAGTAGCTCCCAAATATGGGGAAAGTATATAAATATTGTTAACTGTAAACCCCATTGATTTGATCTGAGGCCCATATTCAACACAGGAGCCTATTTATTTATTAATGAGAAAGACAGGAAGAGAGAGAGAAAGAACCAGACGTCACTCTGGTACATGTGCAGCCAGGGATCAAACCCAGGACTTCATGATTGAGAATACAGTGCTTTAACCACTGAGCCACCTACCCAACCACCTCTTTATTATTTTTTATTTCCTTTATTTATTTATTGGATATATACAGCCAGAAATCAAAAGAAGGGAGCGAGACCTGCAGTCCTGCTTCACCACTCCTGAAGCTTTCCTCCTGCAGGTGAGGGATGGGGGTTTGAACCCATGCTCATGGCGATATGTGCACTCAGCCAGGTAAGCCACCACCCAGTCCCTGAAGGTTTGATTCTCTTTGAAAGCTTCTCTCCCCCCACTCAAATGAAACCTCCATGGGAGAAGTGTCTTTGCTTGTTGTGCTCACTGCTATTTTAATTCCTAGAGTAAATGTTTTTCTATTAGAATTCATCATATATGTACTTGTTAATTCACTAAATCATATTTTTAAACACGTTGGGTTCTGAAAGAGTTCAAAGTAGCTAAAATAATATTTAATTGTGGAGGGTGCTGGGCAGTGGCACACTGGGTTAAGCACACACATACTACAAAAGTGAAAGGCATGGCACAAAGATCTGGGTTTGAGGCCCCCGGCTCCCCCCCTGCAGGGAGGTCACTTCAAAAGTGAAGCGGGTCTGCAGGTGTCTTTCTCTCCCCCTCTGTCTTCCCCTTCTTTCTTGATTTCTCTGTGTTCTATCCAGTAAAACCTAAGAATTGGCCACAGGAACAATGGATTCATAGTGTAGGAACCAAATCCCAGCGATAACCTTGGAGGCAAAAAAAAAAAGATATTTAATTTGAAATATTTAATATGACATACATATCAATAATACAAAGATAAACATTGGGAACATAAAATTAAAAAAATTAACACAGATGTTTTCATGTCTATGTAATTTCCACCACAAACTATAAACAGGATCATAGTAGAACATTTCTTTGTTAAGATTCCTCTTGTATCATAAAATAGACTATTTCCATTTATATATTTCTTAAATCTAGATGAGCTGTGCAAATGTACATGTACAGAAAAATATCTAAAATATATTGAAATGTCTGCAATATTTATATACTGCTGGAGAACTAACATATAATGTTCACCATCTCTGTGGTCTCCTCTCCAAATGTCCTAGATTACTTTAAGCCCTCCTCTCCATAAGTCTTACACCCATAATGATCCAGGGTCCATGTTTCCAGAGGGACAAAGAATGGGAAAGCTTTCAATGAAAACAGTGGGATGGGAGTCCGGCGGTGGCGCAGCAGGTAGCATGTGGCGCAAAGCGCAAGGACCGGCTTAAGGATCAGGTTCGAGCCCCAGGCTCCCCACCTGCAGGGGAGTCGCTTCACAGGAGGTGAAGCAGGTCTGCAGGTGTCTGTCTTTCTCTCCCCCTCTCTGTCTTCCCCTCCTCACTCCATTTCTCTCTGTCCTATCCAACAACAACAATGTCAATAACAACAATAATAACCACAACAATGTTAAACAAGGGCAACAAAAGAGAAAATAAATAAATATAAAAAATAAAAAAAAAAAACAGTGGATGCCGAAGTCTGATGGTGGGAAACATGTGGCATCGTACCCCCTCTTACTGAACGGACTTAGTGTTCATAATTAGATAAAAAATATATGTATATGTCTTAGGGAGTCAGGCGGTAGCACAGCAAGTTAAGTGCAGGTGGCCCGAAGTGCAAGGACCAGTTCGAGCCCAGGCTCCCAACCTGCAGGGGAGTCGCTTCATAGGCGGTGAAGCAGGTCTGCAGGTGTCTGTCTTTCTCTTCCCTTCTCTGTCTTCCCCTCCTCTCTCCATTTCTCTCTGTCCTATCCAACAACGACGACATCAACAAGAACTGCAACAATAAAATGACAAGGGCAACAAAAGCAAATAAAGAAGTAAATATTTTTAAAAATATATGTCTTAGAGTTTTTTTTCCTTTATAACAAAAAGTACATTTTAATATAGGCACATATACTCTATGATCTTATTAGTTCATACTATATGTTGTCAGATAATACACTAGATTATATGTCCTAAACATTTAATCATATAATAACCTGAGCAATCTGTAACATTTCAGTTCAGTTCAAAGCATCTTTTTTGTCATATTCTTTTAAAAAAAAGGTATTAAGAACCATCAAAAAAGAAAACCTAATTTCTGAAATCTCTACAAAATTCAAAAAAGGCTTGACTGTCCCTGGAGTAAGGAGAAATTTTTGTGACAATTTTTTCCATTTCATCATATACTGCTATACCATCAATACTGCCTAACAAAAGCATTTTCTTACCCAGTAGTCCCTGTACAAAAGTTTGAGTCATACCTGCATTCTAACATTTCCCTTTGCCTACTGCCACGGAGACACTTCTTGCTTCGCATTTTACCCTGTGTTTTCTGATGCCCAGTTATGAAGACTAAAAAGCTGCTACCCCAGTTATTTTGAAACTGAAATTTTTCACAATTGTTTTATCTTCCCTACAAAATAAGTATAATCCCTATATAACAGCATCTAAATACTTTCAAGAAAATGAAAGATACTAAAAAAAATAAATAAAAATCCCTTTATTCTCTTGCACTCTTCATATATTCTGGAGACATCCAAAATGACTAACATGGGGGCCAAGCAGTGGTCCACCTGGTTGAGTGCCCATGATAGTAAGTGCAAGGACACAGGTCCAAGATTATAGTGGGGAAGTTTTATGAGTGATGGAGCAGTGTGCCAGGTGTCGCTCTTTCTCTCTTCCTCTCTAATCCCTGCCCCCTCTCAATTTCTCCTTTTCATATAAAAAAATAGAATAAGTAAATCTTAAACGTTTATGCTTTTTTTTTAAAAAAAAAAGAAAGTAGTCTGAAAACAAGACAAATTTTCTATACACTATTTATGGCTTCTCAATTTCTATTGCCTCTGATGCTTCAGAATTTTTCTTTTACCCTCATTCACAAGTTTTCATTTTACTTCCAGTCCATATAAGATAGTCCAGTTGTGGGAGCTAGGTGGTGACACACCTGGTTAGGACTCGGGTTTGAGCCCCTGGTCCCAACCTGCAGGGTGAAAGCTTCACAAGTAGTGAAGCAGGGCTGCAGATGTCTCTCTCCCTCTCTGTCTCGCCTTCTTGTCTGTTTACTATATCTATCCAATAATAAATAAGTAAATGATTTTTAAAAGATAGTCCTATTGGTTATTTTTTTTTAAAAAAAGAGCAACTGTGGGGAGGGAATGCAGGCAGTGGTTCACCTGGATAAGCACACACATTACTGTGTAGAAGGACCCAGGCTCAAGTCCTTCATCCCCACTTGCAGAAGAAAAGATTCACAAGTGGTGAAGCAGGGCTGCAAATGTCTCTCTTTCTCTTTGTCCTCTCTGTCTCCCCATCTCCTCTAAATTTCTCTCTGTCTCTATCCAATAATAAATAAAATAATGGCAAAACATAGAAGGATCTAAACAGTTAGATAATATTAATAAATAATTTGAATCATTGCATTGGAAATATAGAGAGTAGTACCTGAAAATTATCAGTACTGCTGTTTGCTGAAAATAAAGCATACACAACTTTGTTGTTAGTGTTGTTCTTATTTTGTTTGTCTATATTTTTCTTCTGCAAATATCATGACAACTTATTTTCAGAAGACAAGAATAAGGATTGAAGGCAAAAAAAGGTATTAAAATAAATGTGATGTTTGGAACTATTTTAATTGAGAAGGATGGTTTATAATCTAAATAACATGCTCAGTCTGGTATTTTCAATTATGTACTTATGAGTGGGGGCAGAATATATGTTCCTTCAATTAATCTTTTTGGGTCTTGACTTCAAATTTCTCCAACTAGTTGGACAGCATTTGCAGCTATCACATTTTGTCATATTCTTAGCAATGGAGGTTTCTGAGGACACAACTTCTCTGAATCTGTGGGTGTCTGTGATTTTATTTTTAACATCACAGGAACACAATTAAATGGAACTTTTTAAATGTACAAACTAAAATTAGAGGCATATAAAATAGTGGAAAGATACCACCTTGAAAATTCTGAAAAAGCATTGAATCTTTTTTGAATGAGGACCCAGTAATCTAGCCATGACTGAATATCTTCCATTTTTAGTGATTTTTCAGTTCTGCCTGGTCATTTTTTAATTTCATTTAGTATTGGATAGAGACAGATGCTTTGAGAATGGATGGGGAGATGGAGAGGGAAACAGAGAGACACCTGCAGCCCTGCTTCACCACTTGTGAAGCTTTCCCCCTGCGGGTAGGGAGCAGGGGCTTGAATAAAGGTCTTTGTGTATTCTGCTGTGCATGTTTAAGCAGGCATGCCATTGCCTGGCTCCCATCAGTAACTTTTTTAGAAAATATATTGTGTTTATTTCCTTTTCCAGAGAGAGAGAGAGAGAGAGAGAGGGAGAGAGAGATGCAAAGAGGGGCCCAGGTGGTGGTGGTGCACCTGGTTGAGCACACATGTTACAGTGTGCAAGAACCCAGATTAACTCCTTGGTCTCCACCTGCAGGGAGAAAGTGTCACAAGGCATAAAGCAGGGCTGCAGGTGTCTCTCTCCCTCTCTATCTCCCTTCTTCCTCTTAATTTCTGGCTGTGTATATCTAATAAATAAAGATAATAAAAAATAGAAAGATACAACAAGAGAGACCAGAACCCTGTTCATCGCCGGTTTATGGTACTATTTGAGACTGAACCTGAGGTCTCAGAGCCTCCGCATGAGAATCTTTTGCATAACCATTATTGTGTCTCCCCAATCCTGCCTGGGAATTTAACTTTGGATCCAGAACTTCTTCCTACTGATAGTCCTGAGCATGGCTGCTTTAACTTCCTTATTCCTTAAGCTGTAGATGAGAGGGTTCAGCATAGGGATAACCGCTGTGTAGAAGACCGACACCACTTTGTTGAGGTCCAGGGAAGAGATGGCACCAGGTCTCACATAGATAAAGAAGAGAGTCCCGTATAAGATGGAAACGGCAGTGATGTGAGAAGAGCAGGTGGAAAACGCTTTGCGCCTCCCATCCGCAGAACGGATCCTAAGAATGGCGATGAGGATGTGGAAATAGGAGATGATGATGGTCAGGCTACTGACCACGAGGACGGCCCCAGCCACAATGAAGACCAGCAGTTTATTGATGCTGGTGTCAGCACACACGAGAGACAGAATGGGGGACATGTCACAGAAGAAGTGGTTGATAACGTTGGAGCGACAGAAGGGGAGTCGGAATGCGGCTGTGGTATGAGTCATGGTGTTCAGGAAGCCGACAGTGTAGGGACCCACTACCAATTGAATGCAGAGTCTCTGGGACATGGCGACTGAGTACAGCAAAGGGTTGCAAATGGCCACGTAGCGATCGTAGGCCATGGAAGCCAGGAGGAGGCATTCAATGGCCACAAAGAACCCAAAGAACCACTGTTGGAAGACGCATCCCAGGAAAGATATGACTTTCCTTTCAGAAAAGAAGTCAGTGAGCATCTTGGGGCCCACAACTGAGGAGAAGCAGATGTCCACAAAGGACAGGTGGCTGAGAAAGAAGTACATGGGGGTGTGGAGACGGGAATCGATCTGGATCAAAATGATCATGCCCAGGTTACCTGTCATAGTAACCAGGTAAAAAAGAAGAAAGAGCAAGAACAGGAAGACTTGCAGCCGGGGATGGTACTTCAAGCCTACAAAAACAAACTCTGTGATCTTTGTGTAGTTTTCATCAGCCATTGATTGACTTTGGGGTCTCTGTAGGGAGAAAAGAGAGAACAGAGAACACATGTTACTTGAAATTACACAAAATATATAACATGATTGGACTGGGCAGATAGTAAAGTGGTACTGTGGCAGATTAGTATAGTTGAGACTCCAGTGTTTTAGGTTCAATAGGTGGTACTACCATATGTCAGAGTTGAAGAATACTCTAGTCTCTCCACTCTCATAGAATAAGACTTAGAGACATTTTATTTAGATAAGAAGTATAACATGTAAGAAAGTTATGGTATGGGAGTCAGGCTGTAGTTCAGTGGGTTAAGTGCAGGTGGTACAAAGTGCAAGGACCAGCCTAAGGATCCCAGTTCGAGCCCCCGGCTCCTCACCTGCAGGGGAGTCGCTTCACAGGCGATGAAGCAGGTCTGCAGGTGTCTGTCTTCCTCTCCCCCTCTCTGTCTTCCCCTCCTCTCTCCATTTCTCTCTATTCTATCCAAGAACAACGATGTCAGTAACAACAATAATAACTACAACAACAATAAAAAGCAAAGGCAACAAAAGGGACAATAAATAAATAAATATAATTTTTTAAAAAATGGACAAAGAGGTCATACACTAAGCCCTGAATTCCTTCCCATATTAAAATAGATATGCCACACCCCATGGATATACTGTAGTTGTAAACTTGTACTAACCACACTTTTGTTTGGCATCTTTTAGCGCTCATTAAGAAAATGTATTCTTATGTTAGAGGCTACTAAAATAGACTGTTATTTGGAAATATATTATTAACAAGAGGAAACATTCCAGTCTATCCAGGAAGATCAGCACCACTCTGGCCTAACAAAGCAATCTTCATGCCCTAACCCAGGTATAAGGATTGCTGTGAGAGGCCTTGTATACAACATTCTGTATCTGTCTCCATTGTGGAGTTTTCAAGGAAACAGAATCCTGTGTCTGCTTTAGGGTTTAGATGCATTGTGATTTTGCATTGGAAACCTCTCTACTCCTGCTTTGTTTTGCTCTAGATTCATCATGTTTTTTTTCTTGATTTAGATTTTAATTAAATTCTATTCTTCTCACAATCTTATAATGACTTTCTTTTTCCTTAGAGGCTCTTATGATTCCCAGGGATTTTGGTCTCTCTCTTTGCAATCGGTCACTGATAATAGACTTAATTTTTTTTTAAGTGGTTTAGTGAAAATCATATTTAGATTTTAGTTTGAAGTCACATTAAACTTTCAAAGTTAATGCTTAGTGTTCTGGCCAAGTCACTTTTAGACAACCAAGGGACAGTTGACCAGTGTTTTAAATCTCAAGAACTATAGCAAAGTGTAATCCCTACAAATATTCACCTTAAAAAACAACAGAATGAACAATGGAAAAAATCATTCCCTACAATACTATACAAGGGGGGGCAGATAGTAGCAACATCAGGTTAAGTGCACGTGGTACAAAGCACAGCAGATGGGGTAAGGGTCCTGGTTTGAGGCCCCAGCTCCCCACCTGCAGGGGGGGGGGTCAGTCACTTCATAAATGGTGAGCAGGTCTTCAGGTGTCTATCTTTCTCTCCTCCTCTCTGTCTCCCCTTCTCTCCTGATTTATCTCTGTTCTATCCAACAACAATGACAGCAATAATAATAACAACAACAATAAACAACAAGGGCAACAAAAGAAAAAAGTAGCCTCCAGAGCAAGCTCTGAGCCCCAGAAATAACCCTGGAGTCAAATATATATATACTATACAGACGTTCAAAATTTTTTAAAATTTAAAAATGGGATAATATTCTATGTATAAACACATTATTTTTCCAAGATACATAAAAGAGAAACAACTTTCAAATAACGTGTATAGTATGGTGTTAGGGTCATGATTTTTAAGAATAATTATTTAAGTATATATGTACATTTATGTTTTATATTTATATATAAGTGTATATAATTAATATCAATAAATTTTATAGAAGATACAACAAATTATTAGTATGTGTAAGTAATTAAAGGGAATTTTCAAGATAATGAGAAATTTTAATATTTTTCTTTGTGTCAATATTTCTTTTCTTTATTTTTTATTTAGAGGTTAATAGTTTACAGGACAGTTGTAGGAACATGGGTATAATTTCTCATCTCACCAAGACAGGTGTGTGCAAAACACTCTCACCACCAAATTTGGTTTGTTATTAGGTACCAGCACCTGAAAAGCACCTCCACATCTTTCTCCTTGTTTTCCTTCCTCAGATTCATTTAGTTTGGTGCTATACACCAAACCAGTTCAAGTTTTACTTTATATTTCTTCTTTGTTTTAGATCTGTGAATAGCTATGTTCATAGAAGCCCAATTTATCAAAGCAAAGACCTGGAAGTGACCCAGGTGTTCAATAGCATATGAGTGGCTGAGTAAGTTGTGGTCTATATACACAGTGGGATACCACACAGCTATTAAGAATGATGACTTCACCTTCTTCACCTCATCTTGGATGTAGTTTGAAAGAATCATGTTCTTGAGTGAGATACAGTATCTGTTATTATCCAAAGACAAACTAAACAGTACAGGGACTGATGCTTACAAAGGAAACAATAAAATCCCAGAGAAATTCTACCATTCAGTTTTACTCAAGAACATGAGTCTTCATTTCAAATTAATTTCTCATTAGTCTTTTATTTCTCATTCTTTGAGAATGATGCTGTTAACCCAACTCAGTGGCATAGGATGACATCGTAGCAGACACAGTTATTAGACATGAATAGACATCTTTTTGTAGCATTTGTCATTATTTTCTATTAGATTTGGTGCAGCATTCTAACCAACTGTGATTTCCCAACAAACATCACTTTATACACTAAATTAACACCTTTTGAATATCTGTCATTGGTGTTTCCCCACAAATCCATTTACCCATAAATCCACTTTGAGCTGCTTAAAGAGTAAATAGAGAAGCAGAAGGGGCTGGGTGGTGGCGCACCTGGCTGAGTGCAAATGTTACAATGCACAAAGACCTGAGTTCGAGCCCCCAATCCCTGTTTGCAGGCAGGGAAAGCTTTACAAGTGGTAAAGCAGGGCTGCAAGTATCTCTCTGTCTCCCTCTCTATCTCCACCCTCTCAATTTCTGTGTGCCTATCAAATAAATAAATATAATTTTCAAAAGAGGCGGAAATGGAAATATAAATATATATATATATAAACTTACGTTTCAGTGAGTTCCTTTCCTCTGTAGAGAACTAAAATTAAAATAGAGTGTATGTTAAACTCTTGTCCACCATGCTTTCCATCCCTCCTCCCCTGTTGTGCCTCTCTACACAGAGAAGAGGACAAATGTGCATGAAGTCACTTGGTTTTAGTCTCTTTTTTTCTCCCCCCAAGGGATTATCAAGATTTCACACTAAATGAATTCTTTATTAAAGTCTCTGAAGCAGCTGCATTACTTTTTACCTGTCACTGCTGTTCTGGGAAAATTTATGTCCCAAAAGTAAAGCATACCTTGGGGATTCCATTGTTAAGACAGAAATAAATGAAAATTACTGTCTTTAAATACTTTTTGAAAGCCCACTGGGGAAAACTTACTTTTTTTTTTCTGTGCTTTTCTGTGTTTGAGTGGGTAATGTCTTTATTCTTACATCTTCCTTAAACAAGGCAATAATCAAAAAATAAACTTAATTTTTTTAGAGAGAGAAACTGAGAGGGAGTGGGAGACAGAGAGAGAGAGAGAGAAAGAGGGAGAGGGAGTAGGAGGGAGAAGGAGAGAGAGAGAGAGAGAGAGAGAGAGAGAGAGAGAGAGAGACCTGCAGCCCTGTGTGAAGTTTCCCCCTATGGGGTGAGGGGGTCAGGCACTTGAACCTGGGTCCTTGCTCACTGTAATTTGTGTGCTTAACCAATGCCTGGTGCACCAATGCCTGGTCCCCAAAAGTAAACTTACCAGCACTGATGTATCAACTGCTTCAACTTCCGCAAAAGAACTACTATGAAATTTCTGCAACTGTTAGAGTAAACAAAATTATAGTGGAGGAGTCCCCATAGTGATATTTTTATTATATTTTATTTTCTTGGTTATGATGACAAGAAAATCTCTGAGAGCCAGATTATCTGAGGAACTTCCATGATATTCATATAAGTTTTATGGGTGAGATATTGAGAAAGGATTCATTCACAAGTGCAAGTGTGATATATATATACATATATATATATATATACGTATATATATATATTGAATTAAAACATATATATATATATATATGTTTTAATTCAGTGCTGGCGAATGAACTCAGGGTTGTACACATATGTGAATCTGCTGTGTTATGTCACCATCCAATACTAATTCTATGACAAGGGAGGAAATAAAAGGGCAGGAGACATACCAAAGAAGCACCATTCTGCCATCTGTGAAGTGTCCTTCATAATTTTATATGCTGCAAAGGACCAAGCCCAAGGCCATGTACATTTTTAATATTTTTCTTTTTTTTTTATTTGCCTCCAGGATTATTGGTGGGGCTCTGGGTCTGCATTACAATTCCACTGCTCCTGGAGGCATTATTTTTTTCTTTTCACTTTTTTATTGGATAAGACAGAGAGAAATTGAGAGAGAAGGGAGAAAACAGAGAGGAAAAGAGAAGGAAAGACACCTTCAGACCTACTTCACCGCTTGTGGCTTGTGAAGCAACCCCCTCACCCCCCTGCAGTTGGGGAGCATGGGCTTGATCCTGGATTCTTGTGCCGGTCCACCTGGTAGGCACTATGTGCATTAAACCCTGTGCACTACCACCTAGCCTCCCATTTTTAAGATTTTTGTTTGTTTGTTTTTTCTTGTGTTGGGGCTCCTTTCCAGCTCTATGTATCCACTGCTCCTAGCTACCATTTTTTTTCCTTTTTTTTTTCTTTCTTCCTATTTTACAGAGAGGACTTGAGAGGGAAAGGAAAGATAAATGATAAAATAGATAGATAAAATAGATATAAATGATAGAATAGATAGCGATAGATAAATGATTTCTCTTTCTATTTACAGAGAGGAATTGAGAGGGAAAGAAGAGATAGATAAATTATATAAGATAGATAGATAGATAGATGATAGATAGATAGATAGATAGATAGATGACAGATACTTATATAACTGAAGACCAGCTTCACTGTTCCTGAAGTGTCTTCCCCCCTGCAGTTGGGGATTAATGGCTTGAACCTGGGTCCTAGCACATGGTGACATGTGTCCTCCACTGGGTTCACCACTCTCTGACCCCCCATTTTTCATTCATGAATTTCACAAAGAAAAAAGACACAGAGTTTACGTACACTGTTCAGTGAATTGTTACAAAAGAAACGCACATGCAACCATTCATCAAGAAAGAGAAGATCTCTCCCCAACATACTAGTTGTGAGTTGTCACCTTTTGTAGAAATAAGGGCTAGTTCACATTTTTACTGCTGTTAGCATTCCAGGATATTCCACAAATTATTTATATGTTTCTTTGTTGCTACTTTGAGGGTTTTTTTTTTTTTTAGTTATTCTTAGTTTTTTGTTTGTTTTCGCTTTTAGATTTTAATTAATGACAAAGCAAGAGAGGATAGAAACAACCAGAGGAACATTGTTCTGGTTATCACATGATGCCAGGGACTCACCACACTTCTCATTTGAGTATTTTAGCCATTTCAACACTTCTTGGACCACTGCTTACATTTTTTAACTTGTATGAATTGTTTTCCAATGAAATTCTAATGACCACCGTGTCTTTGTTGCTCATGATAGTTTCCTCTTGAGAGTAAACCTACAAGTAAAAAATGTCTTTGTTGTTGGTTACATATATATTCAGATTGAGTAAAATTCAAAAATCTTTCTAAAGCCCATTATTTATACTTCAGTAGGTAGTATATATAAGTATTTGTCACTTTTTAGTTGTTAAAAATAGGATGCTAACTATTCAGGGAGAGCTTGGTTATCAAATCAATTTCCAAATGAAAATGTGCTAACCTAATAGAAGCTGTTTATCGGAATCAGTTAACAAATACTACTCAGTATTTATTTATTTATTTATTTATGTACTTATTATAGAGACGGAGAAATTGAGAGGGAATGGAGAGATAGTGAGGGAGAGAGAGAGATATCTGCAGTAATGCTTCATCTCTTGTGAAGCTTTTTCCCTGTAGATGAAAGCCAGAGGTTTGAACCCAGGTCTTTGCACACTGTAGTATGTTCATTTAACCAGATGTGCCACCACATGGCCCCCACAGATACTGTCTTTCCATACTACATGATGAAGTGAAACTGGTATTTTCATGGAATCTCATCATAATTATCACATTAGATAATTTTCTGAGATATATCAGCCTTATTTTTTCTCTGGAGAAACTAACATAAAAATTCAGAGAATTTTTTGATAGAAAAGTAATGTTATTCTATTAATATTGAATCACCTGACTTACAAGAATCAGGCTTCAGATATTTTAATACTTTTTACATCGATACCTTTACATTTGAACATATGAAGCTGAGAACTGTGAAATAAAAGATTAAAAAATCAATCATATATTTACTGTTCAATCAGGAAATATGTGTTGACCGCATATAAAGGAACACTACATGGAGTCATGGGCAAAGCAGTGAATATTTCTGTCCTTTTCTCATGAAATTGTGTCTTCTGGAAAGAGATTAAAAAATAAAATAGATGATGTTCAGCTGCTTTGAATACTTAAAAACAATAAAGAAACTAAGATAACTTGGAGGTCATACAAGGAGATAATCATTTTAGATAAAACTTTCTCTTTGGTAATACACTTATCAGATTCTTGCATGCATTAAGGAGTGATTTGTAACCCTTTTCCAGGATGAGGAAATAGAAAATGCAAATATCAAATCAGACTCTGAATATAACTGAAGGAATTTTTCAGAAAAAAAGAAATAATAATAACATCATAGGGGGAGTCAGGCGGTAGCGCAGCAGGTTAAATGTAGGTGGCACAAAGCACATGGACCCGTGTAAGGATCCCAGTTGGAGCCTCTGGCTCCCCACCTGCAGGGGAGTTGCTTCACAGGTAGTGAAGCAGGTCTGCAGGTGTCTATTTTTCTCTCTCCCTCACTGTCTTCCCCTCCTCTCTCCATTTCTCTATGTCCTATCCAACAACGACTACAATAATAAAATAATAAGGACAACAAAAGGGAATAAATAAATAAATATTTTAAAATATTTAAAATAATAATAATGTCATTGGGTTAGGTATTTCATATTTATTTATTTTATTAATACACTTTATGAGGGAAATAAAAATGTTCAAGACTGTTGTTGTCATATGGGTATAATATCTAATTCTTCCATGACAGATGTCTTCACATTACTCTCACCACCAATGTGGGTCCTTCAACAACACTGTGCACTGGGTCCCCATTACTCTCTGTCCTCCTCCCCAACCCATGACCATATCCTTAACCCTACTGCTACAGACCACATTGAACAGAGTAGTAACCAACTCTGCCTTGTTATTGCTAGAGATTGAATCTAGGACCATAGGATTTCAAGTCTTTTTACATAATCATTATGCTATCTCCTCCAACCTCCCCCCTCAATTTTATTAAAAAACAATAATAGTTCACTGTTTGAACTACCAAGACAATATACCAAGATTAATGTTTGTTTTGTTTTTCATCTCCCTTAGAGGGTTTAGAAAACAGGCCATCATCCAACATAGAATACCCAGGAAAATCTTAACTCACACAGCAAAGTGTCATGTAAAGAGAAGTCAATAGTATCTTTAATGGGATTAGTGGTTTACAGTAAATATTGTCATTGGTACAGGTAAAATTTCTCAGTTTTCTGAAAAACACTCTCACCTCCAGGCTGGGTCCTCCTCCACTGTCAGTTAACAGTATCTTAACCCATAGGAGTATCTCTATATCTCCCAGCAAAAGCTCTCTCACCAAAACATTAAACACACTCCTACTTTCAATTTTCTCTACTCCCCAAACATACAACATATAAAATAATACAGATTTCATCCACCAAAGTTATGTAAGAGGGACACAAAAAGTTTTGCATAATTCTTTGACCACTGCAATACTCTTTAACTTCTATGTACTTTTAAGTAAATATTAGTGCAATTCCTCAGTCTTTAAACAACAAACATCATTATTGGCAGAAAACATAATAAACACACACACACACACACCAAAAATTTTTTCCAGACACTGGAGATTATTCGCATTTTTCAAAATCAGTGGGGTAAAATTTTAAAAAAAAATCACTAGAAGAAAAATGAAGACAGACATCAGGAGTTAGTTTAACTGGTAGAGCACACAATGGGCCATGTGTAAGAACACACATTTGAGTCCCTAGGGAGAAATTTATGGTTATATTATGTCTCTTCTCTCTCTGTTTTCTTTTGAACTTTCAGTCTCATAGTATATAAAATGATAATTAATTCCCTTCCTACAACATAAAAGTCAATATAACAACAGGAACCACTAGTTTATTTAAAAAAGGCAATGCTTTCTACATTTTATTTTTATCGACCACAATAAGGTGGCAAAATCCCAACAGTGTATTACCATCAGCTGAGAATACAGGGGATATATTGATAGGAGCCCTTTGTCAAATCTCTACTACAGATATAATGACAATGTTTGAAAGTACCATGATCATATACCACAAAAAGCAATACTTTTAATAAGAGTTTTTCATTAAAAAATAGAGTCAAAGACAAGTTCACAGTCAATATTTGAGTTTATCTTGTAAAGCAAGACAGAGGTATCATTTGACTTCTGGTTAAAAATGTTCCATTTACTTCAAATGCAGAAAATCCTCCCATGCTTGAGTCACACAAGCTTGAGAATATTTCCCAAATCTTCATGTTCTAATAATCTGTTCATTATAGTGTTAGGTTCTAAGTCTTACACCTGTTAATTGTAGCAGGAGGAAATCAAAAGAGAAAACTATGACCTAAATATGTTGTGTGACCTGTCAATCATACAGAATAATAAATAGTGGATGTCAACTCCATAGACTGTGTCACATCTCTATGTGTGATAAAAATGGCTTTCCAGTTCACTTAGTCATAAGGAACTTCTTCTTTTCGAATGTCCTTCTGAATGAATCTTTGACCTCCTTATTTCTCAGGCTGTAGATAATTGGGTTCAACATGGGGATCACCGCTGTGTAGAATACAGAAACCACTTTATTGATATCCAGGGAAAAACTAGAACTGGGACGGACATAGATAAAGAAGAGTGTCCCATAGAGAATGGAGACAGCCGTCAGGTGGGAAGAGCAAGTGGAGAAGGCCTTGCGCCTCCCCTCTGCAGAGCATATCCTCAAGATGGCGATGACAATGTAAATGTAGGACACCAAGATGATCACACCGCTGAGTACACCTAGGGCTCCAGCCATGATGAAAAGCAGAAATGTATTGACCCGGGTGTCTGCACATGCCAGAGAGAGAACAGGGAGAAGGTCACAAAAGAAATGATTGACAATATTTGGGCCACAGTAGGGTAAGCGAAAGGTGAAGGTTGTATGGGTCATGGTGCTGAGAACACCCAAGACGTAAGGTCCTACAACCAGCTGCACACAAACCTTCTGGGACATAGTGAGTGTATACAGCAAGGGTTTACAAATGGCTATGTATCGGTCATATGCCATGGAAGCCAGGAGGAAACATTCAGTCACCACAAATTGACCAAAAAACCAGAGCTGGGCAGCACAACCAAAAAAAGAAATAACTTTTTTCTCCACAAAGATATCCGTCAACATTTTGGGGCCAATGACAGAAGAGGAACAGACATCCACAAAGGACAAGTGACTGAGAAAAAAGTACATCGGGGTGTGGAGACGGGAATTCATCCAGATAAGGGCGATCATCCCCAAGTTTCCCAAGAAAGTGATGAGGTAGACCAAGAGAAATATCACAAAAAGAAAAACCTGGAGGTACAAGTGATTGGTCAAGCCTATGAGAAGAAACTCTACCACCAAAGTTTGATTTTCATAATCCATTTCTCTGATTCAGTCTGCAATAGAAAGAGACATATTTTAATTGTTATTAATGATTTAATATTGATTTACAAAATTACAAGATAATGGGGATACAACTCCGTACCATTCTCAATTTTACATTGACTGCCATATCAAGTTAAGGTTAATAAGACGTTTCTGAAATTCCCTTATCATGGGCAGATGAAAAATTACACCCGTGGGTTAGTAACTGTGCTATAAATCCTTAGCCCTCATAATTAAATAATAAAAAGTAAAGATAAAATAAATTTTTTAAATGTTATACCATTAGAAAAAAGAAAAACAAACTGGATGGGGAGACGGCATAGAAGTTATGCAAATATCCATCATGTCTGAAGCTCCACCAACCTAGGTTCTATCCCCAGTACCATCATAAGTCAAAGTTGGTCAATGTCCTGGGTGTTCTCATTCTCTCTCTCTCTCTCCATCTCTCTCCCTCTCTCTGTTTCTCTCTCTCTCTCTCATTTCTCTTTGTATCTCACTTATTAAAATAATTAAAAATATATTTAAAAGAGAAGCTTTTATAAAGTCGTAACTCTAATATACCAATGTGATGTCAACAAGCTCCAATTTCTGTGAAAATAGTTTCTGACTGTGACTGTCAGAAGCCTATTTTTAAAAAATTTTCCCCAGTCATACCCAACCCAAAAGCTGCAGAGAGAAAGATAGAGAATGAGAGAAACCATGCTCCTAATTATGCCCAAGATTTTGTTTTCAATCCACTGAATTTTATTGCAAATGTACTTGATCAGTTGGTGTCAAAAAGTTTAAAATCAATACCCTATTTTCTGTATGCTAGTACAAAGCAAACTTTTTTTTTTACAAATTAAATACCTAAATTTTTGACAAAAATATTAAAATCTGATGAAAAACGATTATAAAAATCCTTAATCTCTCTCTTCAAAAAAGGAGGTAGTCGTCTCAGTCCTATTATACAAATTTTGTTTGTTTAAATCACCAAAATCTTTTTTAAGCTACTTTTTATTTGTGCCCAAGATTTTAGACATGAGCAAGATAAGAACTCAAGTTAACTGACTCAGTGGTTTGTTCCTCATTCACAACATCTATATTAAGTCATTATAAAACGCAGTCCCATTAATTCTTACATTCTTTGGGTCCATAAATCCTGCAATCTACTTTAATATCTCTGTAAAACCTAATTAAAATTTACATTCAATTTCTGTCCTTTTAATAGAAAGACTCATACTGAACTTTTTTTTTTTTTACTAAATTCTACTTCACAGTAAGCTTAGAAATAATGTTTTCCCATTGTTACACATCCATTGACCATTCTGAACTCCTAAAGAAAATTTAGGTCACTAAACTTACCTCTCTAAAGAATCATGCCCCTAGACTCTTTATCTGTTTATGCCAAAGTGAACTCTGCTTTGATACAAGAAATTAACTATCAGTGTAGTCTTACTCTTCTTAGCTTCTTTAGTTGACTAGACATCTAAACAATACAATGACACTATCTTGAAACCTTGACTTTCCAATAGATTTAAAAATTCAAAAAACTCTCTTCTACTCACCACACAGGAGAAATTTATTTAAAAGGGTGTTGTAGAAATTGGAACCAAGTCCCTCAAGGGATCATAAGCTCAAGAGATCAGTCCCACAGAGAAACTATTAAAGTTGTTTCATGAAAAATGGTGTGGGGGCTTTGAGTCAAATGTAATTGCATATAGTAAAAATAACTGTTCCCTTTGGAGTCACATGCGTGCACACTCTGAAATCCCAGTTTCTGGTCTTTGACTGTCACATGCTGATAGCCAGCACGTGGTGCTATTCAAATTTGATTCTAGAATGGAGCCCTGCTTCAGAGAAAGTACTTGAGTGAGGAAATATGGGAATCTAGCAACACTAGAGACCCTGTGATTGACCCATAAGTGATGAGGATGGCGGTATCGTTATTACCAGAGGGTTTGGAAATAATCCCCAAAACATTCCTCTAATGTTAAAATATGTATATACTTGAGTCCCAGTTAATTTTTCACTTTTCTGTGTAAGATGTTCATATGGCCAGCGTGGACTCCTTTTGTCTCTCAGAGAACTACTCAGCTCTTGCATATGGCTGTGTCAGAGATTGAACCTGGGATTGCAAAACCTCAGGCTCGAAAGTCTTTTGCATAACTATTACGCATTCTTCCTAGATCCTTAGTAAATATTTTTAAACAAGTATGTAAGTGAACAAACAACCCTATAGTTCTAAAGGTATAACTACAGGACAAAAAGAAAATTAATCTAACTTCTTTTAGGTGTTGTGGAATAAGAATATTTTCTGATTGGAAATCAACTAAGGTTATATTCTCAGTGATACCTATAGGAAAATAAAGCTTAGATAAACCAAATTTGAATCCTGGCATGAGAGAGTAGATTTGAGGCAAGGCTAACTTTTTTTTTTAATTTTATGTATTTATTAATTAGAGATCTAGGAGGAGAGAGAGAAAGAACCAGACATGACTCTGGTCCATGTGCTGCTGGGGATTGAACTCAGGACCTCATACATGAGAGTCTAACACTTGATCCACTGTGCCACCTCCCGGACCACAAAGCAAGGCTAACTTTGATTTAGATTTGAGTGTCTGGGAAAGACCAAAACAAATAAAGCATCATAAACAGTGACACAATGTTCAACTCTCTTATTAAAAAGAAGGCAAACAGAATCACTGGGTTCTGTTATTCGAAGATGAGTCATGTAGATGACACATATTTCCTCAAAAAAATTTAAAAAATAAAATAAAGAGCACTGTTAGGAAAATGGTTCAGAGGGTAGAGTATAGGACTTGCATGGCTGCAGCCTTCAGTTTGGACACCCCAGGCTTAGTGCCGAGCACCATATCTACCAGAGTAGTCATGCTTCAAACAGATAACACAAGGTATCAATTTCAATTTATTATTGCAGGCAACATTACTTATTTTCCATTCTCTTATTTCTTGAGGGTTTGAAGATCTTGTGTTATCAATAACAACAATAATAATTACAGCAAAAATTTTTAAAAAAGACTTTCACACTTAAGACTCCAGGGTCCCAGGTTCAATCCCCAGCACCACTAAAAGCCAGAGCAGATCAATGTTCTGGTATCTGTCTATCTACGTATCTGTTTTTTCCTTTGTATCACTCTCATATTAAACTAAAATAAAACATATTTTTAATTATGACCTAGTGTAACTCTGGTCATATTTATGTCATTTGCTTACTTGCTTAACATTTTTCTTTAATAATTTACTGTTTCTCAAGTGTTCTTAGATAGGTCACAGCTAATTTGTGTACAAACCACCTGTGATGTTGACTTCCTTATAGTTTCCTACTCAGAGCTTCACTGTCTTATTAAAAAGTGCTAACATTTCATTCCATCTTCCTATGACTTTGCTCTTTGTTTATTTATTTATTTATTTATTTTCTTTTTTGCTATCCTTTTTTTATTGCTGTAGTTATTATTGTTGTTGATGTCATCGTTGTTAGATAGGACAGAGAAAAATGGAGAGAGGAGGGGAAGACAGAGAAGGGGAGAGAAAGACAGACACCTGCAGACCTGCTTCACCGCCTGTGAAGCAATTCCCCTGCAGGTGGGGAGCCAGGGATTGAATCGGGATCCTTATGCAGGGCCTTGCACTTTGCGTCACCTGCGCTTAACAGCTACCGCCCTACTCCCAACCTTGCTCTTTGTATGTCTGAATCCCTCTCTTATTTTCTTAAAGATAACAGTCATTATATAGAAAGCTAATCTTTTTTTTTAATTTTTATTTATTTATTTTTAATATTTATTTTTTCCCTTTTGTTGCCCTTGTTGTTTTATTGTTGGAGTTATTATTGTTGTTGTTGTTGTTGGATAGGACAGAGAGAAATGGAGAGAGGGAGGGGAAGACAGAGAGGAGGAGAGAAAGATAGACACCTGCAGACCTGCTTCACCGCCTGTGAAGCGACTCCCCTGCAGGTGGGGAGCCGGGGTTCGAACCGGGATCCTTATGCCGGTCCTTGCGCTTTGCGCCACCTGCGCTTAACCCGCTGCGCTACAGCCCGACTCCCCAGAAAGCTAATCTTAATTCAACAGGACCTCAATCAGACTTGGTTATATCTGCAAATTGCTGATTCCCCAGCTGTGCCACATTCTGAACTTCTATGTAGACATGAATATTTTGGGTTTACTCTTCTACCCTTTACAAAGTTTATGGCTCTATCATCTCAAGAAACAAGCATTGTTATGCGGAGAAGGGGGAGGTTTGAGTGAGCTGTCTGTCACTCAGATGTCCCCATAGCTGAGTCAGCTAATGAAGGAGAATCAGCAGATGGCAGAGAACCCACAGAATAACAGAAACTCCCTTACTGTCATTTCACAGTATATTGATTCATTTAGTTTTTGTCAGAGACCAAGACAGTGGTAGAAGAAGACCATGTAGCCAAGTGCTGGGGATTGCATACATTTGCATAATTAAAGATATGCAAACAAGTGTACACCTGCAGCCAGGACTCCCCAAAGTACTGCCTAAAGTAGTCTAGTCACTTGAAAAAATCATGGAGTTCCCAGGAACTCTCAGTTTCACCAGTGCCAGTAGAACCAGTTAAGGAGAGTTCATAGCATAAATAAAATATGACGAGTTACAAGCAAGGAAGAATGGAACTAAAGAACAAAAAAACAAACAAACAAACAAAAAAGCTGATTGACCACCAACCCTATTTTCCATTATTTTTAGATGAAAGTGAGGCTCTGAAGTTACCAAATTAAGAGTTGGATAAGGTCTTCCACATGTTACACGTTTCTCCAGTGTGTGCATGTGCTCATACCAATATATTATACACAGTATATAGGTTTTATTTGCAACATTTTAAAAGATATAACTACGAAAGAGACAGAGATAAAGAGAGTATTTCTCTAGGAAGAAACAGGGCATTTCTCTAGGACATAGCCAGAGATCAATGTCAGGACATTATGTTTGAGAATTCAAAATTTACTCCACGGAGCCTGGTCTTCCTGAGGTGATGAGTTTTTCAGATTAAATTTTGGATGATTTATTTTCAATCCATCAATGATCATCTGAGGGACTATCTTCATAGCCAACCTCATCCTTCCTTTAATATAAGAGGCTAAGAAAGTTGTATGCAGTATAAACGCACAATGGGATATTATCCATCTCCTTTGCCTCACCTTGAATGGAGTTTGATGGAATTATATCAAATGAGATAAGCCCAAAAAGAGAAGGATGCATAATATGGTGTGATCCCACTTATAGCTGGAATTTAAGAAACAAAAACAGAAAATGAAAACAAAAATAAAACTTAGATTGGCTTTGTTGTATTGCTCCAAAGGTAAAGAGTCTGGAGAGGGAGGTTATTTGGTGGTGGTGGTGGTGGTGGTGGTGGTGGTGGTGGTGGTGGTGGTGGTGGTGGTGGCGGCAGCGGTGGTGGTGGTGTGTGTGTGTGTGTGTGTGTGTGTGTGTGTGTGTTTGTGAGTGTGTATGTTGGGGGGAGCATGGGTTCATGGTGGATAGTGTTGAAGGGGGACTGAAGCTGAGGTGAGAGTGTTCTACAGTGTTTTGTTACAGGGAGGTAAGAAATTGTATCTATATATGTATTGTATGCTTTGAAAATGTCTTCCCAAAATGGATTAAATGGATATAGAGGGGGGCTCTGGTGTCCTGGTGTATAGTGGTGGAAAAGGACCAAAGCTGAGAAAGAGTTATGCAGTACCAGAGATGTTGATTCATCTCCTCAAATTGAAGTTTGCAAACAATATCTTCTTCAACCTTGGTCCTCAAGCACTAGATGAGGGGATTCAACAGGGGAATCATCACAGTATAAAAGACAGAAATCACTTTGTTGATATCCAGGGAGGAAGTGGAACCAGGATGAACACAGATGAAGAAACGAGTCTCCTAGAGTGTGGGCATGCTGCCAGGTGAGAAGGACAAGTGGAGAAGGCTTTTCTTTTCCCATCAGCACTCTGGATTTCCAAGATGGCTGCCACAATGCAAATATAAGAGACCATGATGATCAGACCACTGACTACTCCTATAGACCCAGACCAAAAGTAAAGCACACATTTAGTCATCCAGGTGTCTGTGCATGCAGGAGAAAGCTATGATGAAATACCCCCCAACACTTCCTCTCCACTATTCCAAGCTTTGGGTCCAT
Source organism: Erinaceus europaeus (assembly GCF_950295315.1). Taxonomy (NCBI): domain Eukaryota; kingdom Metazoa; phylum Chordata; class Mammalia; order Eulipotyphla; family Erinaceidae; genus Erinaceus; species Erinaceus europaeus. Next base: position 6,546,168 of record NC_080178.1, read on the forward strand.
GATTGCTCAACAATTTGTTTGGCTTTGTATGTTAACTCTCTTTTCAGCCACCAGGTTCCACATGCCATCAGGATGCCAGCCAGGCTTCCCTGGACTGAAGACCCCACCAATGTGTCCTGGAGCTCCGCTTCCCCAGAGACCCACCCTACTAGAGAAAGAGAGAGACACACTGGGAGTATGGACCAACCAGTCAACATCCATGTTCAGCGGGGAAGCAATTACAGAAGCCAGACCTTCCACCTTCTGCAACCCACAACGACCCTGGGTCCATGCTCCCAGAGGGATAGAGAAGGGAAAGCTATCAGGGGAGCGGATGGGATATGGAGATTGGGTGGTGGGAACTGTGTGGAGTTGTACCCCTCTTATACTATGGAGTTGTTAACTTATCCTTTCTTAAATAAAAAATAAATTAAAAAAAAGAAATATCAAAGAAAAAGTGAGGCAAACTTATTTTATTTAAGGGGTTTACAAAATCAATTATATTGGGGCCAGGCAGTGGTGCACCTGATTGAATGTACATGTTACCATGTACAAGGACCAGGGTTCAAACACCCCCACACCACCTACAGGGAGAAATTTCATGAATGGGAAGTAGTGCTGCAGGTGTCTCTCTGTCTCTCTCCCTATCACCCCCTGCCTTCTTGATTTCTGGCTGTCTCTATCCAATAAACAAATAAAGATAATAAAAATGTTGAAAAAAGGGGGTTCCCGGAAGATGGCGGACTGAGAAGCTGCTAGTGGCTTGAGCTCTGATAACATCTTCTGGAAACGGTAGCATTTTCTGCCTTTAGTAGGCCAGTCAGGAAGGGATCCTAGAGGTGACACCAAGGAGGTGACTATAACTTAATTTGGGTCAAGAATTAGAGTAGAGGTGGCGCGGACTAGCGGGCAGGCTGCTCCAGACTTCCCAGGCGGCAGCAGGCAAGGTGGGTGCGCCGGGCACTGTCCTCCGCCCAGGAAGGCGGCTCCTCTGCCGGTTGCAGACCGCTGCTGGGCAGCCGGCAGAGGACTGGGAGGGAGCACTGTAGCTCAGGGGCTTTCTCTTGGGAGTCTCCGGGGACCACCGCGACCCTGAGGGTGGATCCGAGGACATCCTTGAATACAGCTCTCATTGGATCAAAAGGACTTGGAGCTAGTTTTCATTTTTGAGAAATCCTTTAAAAATGCTTCAGGGGGGGTATTTCCCAGAAGATGGTGGACTGAGAAGCTGCTAGTGACCACATCTCCTGGAAACAGTAGGATTTTCTGCCTTTAGCAGGCCAGCAAATAAGGGGTCCTAGCGGTGACACCAAGGAGGTGACTATAACTTAATTTGGGTTAAGAATTAGAGTAGGAAAAAAAGGGGAAAATTTTTTTTTCTTCCTTTTAATTTTCAAGCATACCTCCTTCTTGGCCCCCCCACCCCCCATAACCAATCCCTGGGGACCAGCTCCTAGCAGGGAAGGGGAGCTGCTTTTCTTTACCAAATTCTTGCCCCACCAGGGAGTATCATTAATTCTAAGTCTATACCCTTCTGAAACCTCTGGCGTTTTTTCTTTCTAAGTAGCCAACCCCCCCACCTCACCTCGCATAGCTAATTAAATAATTAAAAATAAATACAAAAAAACCCCTTTCCTTTCACTGCCCTTTTATGACTGTTCTTTTTCTTATCTTTTTCTTTTTTCTCTTTCTTTCTTTTTTTTTCTTTTTCTCATTCTTGTCATCCCTCTTCCTTAATCCTACTTCTTCCAAAGTCATAGCCCCCAGCCCCCACACCACAGTGTGCTTTTTTGAATTCACTGATACACATTTGGGAATTTCCTTTCACTGCTCTTTAATTACAGCTCTTTTTCTTATCTTTTCCCTTTTCTCACTCTCTCGCCTCTCTCTCTCTCTTTTTTTTATCTTGTCATACACTTCTTCCCTCTTCTTTGCCTTTGTGAATTTGTAAATTATTTTAGGGAAGAAATATGACTCAGAGTGGACTCTCTATGTGTGTACCTCTGCTCTAGTTCACTTTACCCTCTTGTTACCCTTAGAATATACAGTGGACAGTAGATTTGCATAACTGTCTATTCTTGCTATCCTTTCTTTCTTTTCTCTTTCTTCACTGGGATTTGGTTACTATTTTTTCACGGATTGGAGAAATTGTTTGGCTAACTGGTAACGATTAAACTACTTCAATACTTGCTTCAGTTGCTACTGTAATTCCTGAGGTTGGTGAGTGCAATTGTCATAAAGGTATTTAGTACAGTGTTACTTCTACTCAAGACACAACAACTGAGGAACAACAGAGCATAAAAAAAGGAACACATAAATAAAAAAATGGGTAGATCAAAAACAAATAAAACTGCTACTCCAATGAATGAAGACAAGAGCCCAGAAGAAACTACAAATCAGCCAGAAGTAACCATAGATAAGAAAAGTATGCAAGCAATAATAAACTTATTAATCACAGAAATGAAAACAACATTGGAGGAATGAAATGGCAGTATTAGGGAAACAACAGTTGAGACCCCCAAGGAAAATACTGATTATCTTGAGGCAATTAGAGAACTGAAAGCTGAAATAGATGTAATGAAGAAAGAAGCTGAGGCAAGGGAAAGCAGACTAACAGAAGCAGGAAACAGAATTAGTCAGACAAAGGATGAGTTAGAGAAAACAAAGAAAGAGGTGAAAGAGCTTAAAAAGAGATTGAGAGACACTGAAAACAACAACAGAGACATATGGGATGATCTCAAAAGAAGCAACATTCGTAAAATTGGCCTGCCAGAGGAAGAAAGAGGAAGGGGAAGCAAACATTCTAGAGGAAATAATAGAAGAAAACTTCCCAGACCTGAATAACAGAAAGGACATCAAGATTCAAGAGGCCCAGAGAGTACCAAACAGAATCAACCCAGACCTGAAGACACCAAGACACATTATAGTCACAATGAGAAGAAGTAAGGATAAAGAAAGGATCCTAAAGGCTGCAAGAGAGAAACAAAAAGTCACATACAAGAGAAAACCCATAAGATTATGTGCAGACTTCTCCACTCAAACTCTAAAAGCCAGAAGAGAATGGCAAGATATCTATGGAGCCCTGAATGAAAAAGGGTTTCAACCAAGGATAATATATCCTGCTAGACTTTCATTCAAACTAGATGGAGGGATCAAAACCTTCTTAGATAAACAACAGTTAAAGGAGGCAACCATCACCAAGCCTGCCCTGAAAGAGGTTCTAAAAGACCTCTTATAAACAAGAACATCACTATAATACTTGCAATATATCAGAGCAAACAAATATTTTTGAACAATGGCACTACAATACATTATATCCATAATATCAATAAATGTCAATGGCTTAAACTCACCCATCAAAAGTCACAGGGTGGGGGGATGGATCAGAAAACATAACCCAACCATATGCTGCTTGCAAGAATCCCATCTGTCACAACAAGAATAACACAGACTTAAAGTGAAAGGATGGAAAACTATCATACACGCTAACGGTCGACAAAAAAGGGCAGGAACAGCCATTCTCATCTCAGACATGATAGATTTTAAATTAAATAAAGTAATAAAAGATAAGAAAGGACATTAAATAATAATTAGAGGGTCAATCAGCAAAGAAGACTTAACAATTATTAACATCTATGCACCCAATGAGGGACCATCTAAATACATTAAGCACCTACTGAAAGAATTTCAAAAATACATCAATAGTAATGCAATAATAGTGGGAGACTTCAATACCCCACTCTCACATTTAGACAGATCAACAAAGCAGAGAACCAATAAAGATACAAGAGAATTGAATGAAGAGATCAACAGACTAGACCTCTTGGACATTTTCAGACTCCTCCACCCCAAAAAACTGGAATACACCTTCTTTTCAAATCCACATAACACATACTCAAGGATAGACCACATATTAGGCCACAAAGACAGCATCAATAAATTCAAGAGCATTGAAATCATCCCAAGTATCTTCTCAGACCACAGTGGAGTAAAACTAACATTTAACAACAAACAGAAAATTATTAAAAGACACGGAATTTGGAAACTAAACAACATGTTCCTTAAGAACCACTGGGTCAGAGAATCACTCAAGCAGGAAATTCAAATGTTTCTGGAAACTAATGAAAATGAAGACACAACCTATCAAAATATTTGGGATACAGCTAAAGCAGTACTGAGAGGGAAACTTATAGCCATACAATCACATATTAAACACCAAGAAGAAGCTCAAATGAACGACCTTAGTGCACACCTCAAGGACTTAGAGGAAGAGGAACAAAGGAACCCTAAAGCAACCAGAAGGACAGAAATCACTAAAGTTCGAGCAGAAATAAACAACATCGAAAAAAAAAGAACCATACAAAAGATCAATGAAGCCAAATGTTGGTTCTTTGAAAGATTAAACAAAATTGACAAACCCCTAGCCAGACTCACCAAACAAAAAAGAGAGAAGACTCAAATTAATAGAATTGTAAATGATGCAGGAGATATCACAACTGGCACCACAGAAATCCAGAGAATCCTGCGAAAATGTTATAAAGAACTATATGCCACCAAGATAGAGAATCTGGAAGAAATGGAACAATTCCTAGAAACCTATGCACTTCCAAAACTGAACCAAGAAGAACTACAAAATCTAAATGCACCAATCACAGACAAAGAAATTGAAACCAGAATTAAGAACTTCCCCAACAACAAAAGTCCTGGACCAGATGGCTTCACAAACGAATTCTACAAAACTTTCAGGAAACAGTTAATACCCATACTTCTTAAGCTATTCCATAAGATTGAAGAAACAGGAATACTCCCTTCCACCTTCCATGAAGCCAACATCACCCTGATACCAAAAGCTGATAGGGACAGAACAAAAAAGGAAAACTACAGACCAATATCTCTGATGAACATAGATGCCAAAATGTTAAACAAGATCTTGGCCAACCGGATACAGCAATATATCAAAAAGATTGTTCATCACTACCAAGTGGGATTCATCCCAGGAATGCAAGGCTGGTTCAACAACCGTAAGTCAATCAATGTCATTCACCACATCAATAAAAGCAAAGCCAAAAACCACATGATTATCTCAATAGATGCAGAGAAAGCCTTTGACAAAATCCAACACCCGTTCATGCTCAAAACTCTACAAAAAATGGGAATAGATGGGAAATTCCTCAAGATAGTGGAGTCTATATAGAGCAAACCTACAGTCAACATCATACTCAATGGACAGAAGCTGAAAGCATTCCCCCTCAGATCGGGGACTAGACAGGGCTGTCCACTGTCACCGTTACTCTTCAACATAGTATTGGAAGTTCTTGCCATAGCAATTAGGGAAGAGAAAGAAACCAAAGGAATACAGATTGGAAGGGAAGAAGTCAAGCTCTCACTATTTGCCGATGATAGGATAGTATACATAGAAAGACCTAAAGAATCCAGCAGAAAATTACTGGAAGTTATTAGGCAATATAGCAAGGTATCAGGCTACAAAATCAATGTACAAAAAATAGTGGCATTTCTTTATGCAAACAGTAAATCTGAAGAAGAAGACATCCAGAAATCACTCCCATTTACTGTTTCAGCAAAATCAATCAAATACCTAGGAATAAGTTGACCAAAGAAGTGAAAGACTTGTATGCTGAAAACTATTAGTCGCTACTCAAGGAAATAGAAACTGATACCAAGAAATGGAAAGATATCCCATGCTCATGGATTGGAAGAATAAATATCATCAAAATGAATATTCTCCCCAGAGCCATATACAAATTTAATGCAATACCCATCAAAGTTCCACCAAGCTTCTTTAAGAGAATAGAACAAACACTACAATCATTTATCTGGAACCTGAAAACACCTAGAATTGCCAAAACCATCTTAAGGAAAAGAAACAGAAATGGAGTCATCACACTCCCAGACCTTAAACTATATTATAAAGCCATCATCATCAAAACAGCATGGTACTGGAAAAAAAATAGGCACACAGACCAGTGGAACAGAATTGAAAGCCCAGAAATAAATCCCAACACCTATGGACATCTAATCTTTGATAAGGGGGCCCAAAGGATTATATGGAAAAAGGAGGCTCTCTTCAATAAATGGAGCTGGGAAAAATGGGTTGAAACATGCAGAAGAATGAAATTGAACCACTTTATCTCACCAGAAACAAAAATCAACTCCAAATGGATCAAAGACCTAGATGTCAGACCAGAAACAATCAAATACTTAGAGGAAAACATTGGTAAAACACTTTCCCACCTACACCTCAAGGACATCTTTGATGAATCAAACCCAATTGCAAGGGAGACTAAAGCAGAAACCAACAAATGGGACTACATCAAAAGCTTCTGCACATCCAAAGAAACTATTAAACAAACAGAGAGACCCCTCACAGATAGGGAGAAGATCTTCACATGCCAGACATCAGACAAGAAACTAATCACCAAAATATATAAAGAGCTCAGCAAACTTAGCACCAAAAAAGCAAATGATCCCATCCAAAAATGTGCAGAGGATATGAACAAAACATTCACCTCAGAGGAGATCCAAAAGGCTAACAAACATATGAAAAACTGCTCTAGGTCACTGATTGTCAGAGAAATGCAAATTAAGACAACACTAAGATACCACCTCACTCCTGTAAGAATGGCATACATCAAAAAGGACAGCAGCAACAAATGCTGGAGAGGTTGTGGGGACAGAGGAACCCTTTTACATTGCTGGTGGGAATGTAAATTGGTACAGCCTCTGTGGAGAGCAGTCTGTAAAACTCTCAGAAGGCTAGACATGGACCTTCCATATGACCCAGTAATTCCTCTCCTGGGGTTATACCCCAAGGACTCCATAACACCCAACCAAAAAGAGGTGTGTACTCCTATGTTCATAGCAGCACAATTCATAATAGCTAAAACCTGGAAGCAACCCAGGTGCCCAACAACAGATGAGTGGCTGAGAAAGCTGTGGTATATATACACAATGGAATACTATGCAGCTATCAAGAACAATGAACCCACCTTCTCTGACCCATCTTGGACAGAGCTAGAAGGAATTATGTTAAGTGAACTAAGTCAGAAAGATAAAGATGAGTATGGGATGATCCCACTCATCAACAGAAGTTGACTAAGAAGATCTGAAAGGGAAACCAAAAGCAGGACCTGATCAAATTATAAGTAGGACACCAAAGTAAAAACCCAGTCGTGAGGCATAGCCATGCAGCTTCCTGGGCCAGTGGGGGGTGGGAGTGGGCAGGAGGGATGGGTCACAGTCCTTCAGTGGTGGGAATGGTGTTTATGTACACTCCTAGCAAAATGTAGACATATAAATCAGTAGTTAATTAATATGAGAGGGGGGAAATCAATTGTATGTCTCAAAGTTTCTCAAAAGACAAACTGAATCCTATTAATATATAGGCTATGTATTTGATATGCGGACTCTCTCAAAAGCCTAGACCAAGTAGATGAGAAGCATCCAATAGCACAGCTATATACAAGATACTGGATACTGTACAGCAAACCCTAACAAAAGGACTTTTCAAAGTTAACCCAATTACCAAATAATGTGATGATAACATTAGCTATCGATTGTCTTTTTTGAACCCTAAGACAGCAGGAACCTCACATCTCCACTATAGAGCCCCTACTTCCCCAATCCTGGAACCCTTGGATAGCGCCCACTTTCCCGTATGCATCTCCCAATCCAAACCAAATAATATTGCATCCGCCGATCTCAACCTAACCAACGCAAAGATTGCCACCTCAACATGCTTCACCTCAGACTGTGTCCAGAGACTTCACGTGTGGAATGACAACCCTTCAGCTTCATTACTCGGGTGAGACCTTTCCTTTTATAGTACACTCTAATTTCATCTCAGGTAGTTCACTTTCTAACAAAGTCCCATAACCTAGATATACACCAGTTTCTGTGAGAGAGAGCTTATGTTCACACGTACCCATAAATTACTGCAAAATATATACCTGAAAGCAGAAGTATACTAGAGTTTGCAGTGAGTACCTCCCTAACACTTCCTCTCCACTATTCCAAGCTTGGGATCCATGATTGCTCAACAAATTGTTTGGCTTCGTATGTTAATTCTCTTTTCAATCACCAGCTTTCAGATGCCACCAGGATGCTGGCCAGGCTTCCCTGGATTGAAGACCCCACCAATGTGTCCTAGAGCTCAGCTTCCCCAGAGACACACCTTACTAGGGAAAGAGAGAGGCAGACTGGGAGTATGGACCGACCAGTCAACGCCCATGTTCAGCGGGGAAGCAATTACAGAAGCCAGACCTTCTACTTTCTGCAACCCTCAATGACCCTGGGTCCATGGTCCCAGAGGGCTAGAGAATGGGAAAGCTATCATGGGAGGGGGTGGGTTATGGAGATTTGGTGGTGGGAATTGTGTGGAGTTGTACCCCTCCTACCTTATGTTTTTGTTCATTAATTCTTTCTTAAATAAAAAATTTAAAAAATTAAATAAAATAAAAAAAATTTTTAAAAAGCACTTGATGTTAAACACAGAAAATCACTATGCAACAATACAATGGGAAAATTCAAATATGTCAACAAACAAACAAAAAATGGTGACAGATGACCTGAAAATTTTTTTGTTTGGATTTTATAGATAGGGGAAATGGTCAGAAAGGTACAACTTCATTTGCATTGAAGATGGAGGAGAAGGCAAGATCCAAATTCTGTAGCCCTCTAGAAGTGGAAAGAAATAAGCATACAGATTTTTCTTTCTTAGAATTTTCATGAAACAATGTAATCCTGCCAAAATTTTGATGATATATTATTAATGTTTAAATCCTTATTACATTTGATTGAAGCAGCATTCTATTTTACATAAGATTGAGCTTACTGAAAATCATGGGTGTGCACTTTGTCATTATTTCCCTGTTTCTTGTGGTAGTCAATAACTTATTTTATAGAGGGTCAGGCGGTAGCACAGCGGGTTAAGCGCACATTGCACAAAGTGCAAGAACCAGCGTAAGGATCCCAGTTCAAGCCCCCAGCTCCCCACTTGCAAGGGACTTGCTTCATAGGCAGTGAAGCAGGTCTGCAGGTGTCTGTCTTTCTCTCCCCCTCTCTGTCTTCCCTTTCTCTCCCCATTTCTCTCTGTCCTATCCAACAACAAACGATATCAACAATAACAATAATAACCACAAGGCTACAACAACAAGGGCAACAAAAAGTGGAAAAATGGACTCCAGGAGCAGTGGATTCATGGTGCAGGCACTGAGCCCCAGAAATAGCCCTGCAGGCAAAATAAATAAATAAATAAATAAAAATAAAAAATAACTGATTTTATAGTTCAAATATTTATTATATTTTTATATAATCCATCTGTTTGCTTAATATATAGTCCATTGAGAGTGATGTAGGACTTTTTGTCCTGTAGAACTACAAAATAATAGTCATGGATATGCTAGCCACTAAGCTTTTGATAACTTGTTATTATAGCATTAAGAAACAAATGCTAATACTTTAGACCTCAATTGCCTTTTTTTTCTGGAAATCCTCCCTTCATCCTCCACAAGTGATTTAACCTGTAAAATTCCTAAATATTTTGCTGATAGTTCATCTAGAGTATGACATTGTTATTATTATTGATTTAATAATAAGCAACAAGACCATAAGATAAGAGGGGTGTAATTCCACATAATTCACACCACCAGAGTTCAACATCCCATCCCCTCCATTGGAGCGTTTCCTATTCTTTATCACTCTGGAAGCATGGACCCATTATCATTATGTGGTGTAGAAGGTAGAAGGCCTGCTCCTGTAATTGTTTCTCCCCCTTGGAAATGAGCATTGACCTGTGTGGGGGTATGACAGGTTGAGCAGGGCTGACACCCAAAAAAAGCCTCCCTTCCCCTCTTCCCTCTCCTCAGATGGCCTTGTTGCCAACATTGTGCACCTGGCCAGAGGGCAGGAGCTGTTAATGGAAACTGCTGTACAGATTATAGTTAAGTTTACCTGCAGGCAAAATTGTGTGGAGATTCCACAAATAGCTTAACCATTGAGATTGCACCAGCATTTTCCCCTGGCCTTTCCTGATAAGACCACAACTTCCCTGCCCCCAGCTTGTTCTCTCTTCAAGATATTGACCTTTAAAATGATTGGTCCAACAATACTTCCTCTTTTCTGCCTGCTTGCTCAAGTATAAGTATACCTCCCTGTAACCCAATAAACACACTATCCTCTGTCATAGTGTCCAGAGATGTCACTCTATGCACTCACCCCCACCACAGCCTGTTCTAAGACACCTCTCTGATGGCCAACAGACTGGTCGGCATGGAGTGGTCAAGGCAGGCAGGCCTTCCAGAGCTTGCTTTGCAGACCTGCCTTTTTTGTTTTTTAATTAAAAAACCCCAATCTTAAGAATTGTCTGTATCCTATAACTGAAGTATCACTCTCAGAACGTAGTAAATAAGATATATACTAGAAATCTTTCCTATTGGGACATTGATTTCTGTTGAGTCAGTTATATTGAAAAGTTTTACTCACTTCCCACAATTCAGCTTTTAATAAGATGTATGAAAATTTCAGTAATGAACTATTCATCCTGGAACTGTTTCAGTAATGAACTGTTCATACTATTTTCTTTTAAAATATCCTCCCAGAGGAGGGCACCTAAGTAAAAATATGTGGGTTGAGGGCAAGGGCAGAAGTTCGGCTTCACTGGGGAGAAGATGGAATGGAACACAGCCTTTGGTGGTGGGAATGGTGGTTATGGGCACTCCTATTAATTTGTAGTCATATAAATCACTACTTACTTAATATGAGAGGGGAAAATTGATTGAATGTCTCAAACTTTTTAATACACGTCTAGACCATAGGTTGAGTCTTTGTTATGTTGACTCTCTTAAAAGCTTAGACCAGGGAGAACAGAAGCAAATGGTGGCACAGCTATACAAATAATGTCAAAGGACAGAAATTTTGGTGGTATTATGTATGATACAGCAAATCCTAACAAAGGGACTTTGAAAAGTTAACCCAATTGCCAAATAATATGATTATAGCAATCACTATCTACTGCCTTCTTAAACCCTAAGACAGCAGGAACCTTCCACTTCCTCTATAGAGCCTATATTTCCCCCAGTCCTGGAACCTCTAGAGTGGAGCTCACTTTCCTGCATGCTTCTCTCAAGTCATACCAAGTGATATTGCATCTGCCGATTCCACCATAATCAGTGCAACAAGTACCACCTCAGCATGCTTCACTTCTGACTGTGTCCAGAGATGTCAAGCATGGAATGTCAACCCTTCAGCCTCATTACTCGGGTGAGACCTTTCCCTTCATAGTATTCTCTAATTCCATTCTAGGTGGTTCACTTCTCAACAATGTCTCAAAACCTAGATATAGACCAGGTCCCATGAGACAGAGCATATGTACACATGTATCCATAAATTAGGGTAAAATATATCTGAAAGCAAAAGTACACAATACAGTGAGTCAGTATGAAGCTCATAATGAAATAGTGTCTACTTAGACTTAGATACCCTTCTCATCTACCTCCTATTACACTTGCCTAACTCATTCCAAAGCTAACCTTATCAAAGCAAGGACTGCAAAAGCTGAATAAGGGCAAGAGACTGGGATACTTTAACGATGGCTCTTCAGTCACTATCAGGCCACCCCATCAGCTGGGACCTTATTCGGGAAGTCCTGAGATTTCCAAACAGACATGATGGGCCTAGACTTCAAAGAAATCTTTAGCCCCAATGTTACCAATCATCTCTATCAAGAACAAAACTATAGACCTGATAAGACCTTGTCCTCAATATAGATCATAAATAGTAGAGAATGTTCCATCCTCCTAAAGGAGGGTGGACAACATACTCTGCTCAACCTGAGGAAGGTGGGTCTTGAAGTGGGAGCAGCTTGGAATGTTCCAACTCATTATCACAGAATTTAAGCTCAGATCTACAGGGATACAGAGGTCACATAGGCTCCTAAGCTGAATATGAGCCCCAGATCAGATCAAATTGATGTTGTTTACAGTCAACAATATTTATATGCCATTCCCATAATTGGGAGCTACTCTCTTCCCTGATCCAGTTTTCTGGTCCTTTTTCTAGCCATGACATCATCTCATCAGACAATAATTTGAAATCTCCTGAATATCAGATGTCAGGCTTAGAGGAAAAAAAAAAAACTGTGAGTCAGGCGGTAGCGCAGTGGGTTAAGCATAGGTGATGCAAAAGCACAAGGACCAGTGTAAGGATCCTGCTTCAAGCACCTGCTCTCCACCTGCAGGGGAGTCGCTTCACAGGCAGTGAAGCAGGTCTGTAAGTGTCTGTCTTTCTCTCCCCCTCTCTGTCTTCCCCTCCTCTCTCCATTTCTCTCTATCCTATCCAACAATATCAATAACCACAACAATGTTAAACAACAAAGGCAACAAAAAGGGAAATAAATAAATATTAATAATAATAATAAAATAATTTTTTATTTATTTAGCTATCCCCTCAGTAAATATGTACCTAATTTATCAAAATGGAGGAAGTTGAGAGGAAAAAAATATTTTTAAAAAAGCTAATATAGTCTGGGCCCTTTGGAATATAACTAAAATAGGCTTACTATCTATCTACAAAGCAGAGGCCCCCCAACTCTTCATCTGAACTATTCCAGCCTTTAGGTTTATGACTATTCAACAACTTGTTTGGCTTTATATATTAACTCTCTTTTCAGCCACCAGGTTTCAGATTCTAGCATGATGCCTACCAGACTTCGCCTGACAGACAACCCCACCAATGTGTCCTGGAGCTCTGCTTCCCCACTAAGGAAAGAGAGAGACAGGCTGGGAGTATGGATCAACCTGTCAATGCCCGTGTTCAGAGGGGAAGCAAATACAGAAACCAGGTCTTCCACCTCTGTACCCCACAATGACCTTGGGTCCAAACTCCAAGAAAGATAAAGAATAGGAAAGCTGTCAGGGGAAGGGATGGGATATGGAGTTCTGATGGTAGGAACTGTGTGAAGTTGTACCCCTCTTATCCCATTGTTTTGTCGATGTTTCCTTTTTATAAATAATAATAATAAATATCTTCTCAAGGGGATGGGATAAGATGAAGGGGCCTGGTGTCCTGTACCTGTGTCCAGTACCAGTCCTGGTACTGGAAAAGAAAAGGAAAAGTATTTATTTTTTTTGGCAGTCACCAGTTATGTGAAATGGTACCAAATTTTCTAGAACTATACAACAATCAATCCCCAGTAAAGAGGGAAAGGGAAAGAATCCTCCCATATAAATGTATATAATTTTCTCCTAAATAATTTGTGGTATGGCTATTACTTATATCTTTCATATATCTATAAATTATTCTGTATGGCCAGTCATTTCACAGTAGAGGAGTATGATAAAGGACAATAGAAACTTGTAGCCAATGCAGTACATATGAGTCTGAATTTTGGCAATATCTAAAAACTGCAAAGAATTCTAACTTCCTGTTCAGTGTTTTTAATATCATCATTGAATCGATATCTCTGGGACTGGCACAACCGGAGTTCTATTTTATCTACCTATTAGAACTGTTTTCTTTTCAAGCCGCCTCCTGATTGCATGTTTTACTTCCTTGTTCCTCCAGTTCTAGATAAGGGGATTCAACCTGGGAATCATCACAGTATAAAAGACAGAAATCACTTTGTTGATATCCAGGGAGGGAGTGGAACCAGGACGAACATAGATGAAGAAAAGAGTCCCACAGAGGATGGATACAGCTGCCAGGTGAGAAGGACAAGTGGAGAAAGCTTTTCTTCTCCCATCAGCACCCTGGATCTTCAAGATGGCCGCCACAATGCAAATATAAGAGACCATGATGATCAGACCACTGAGTACTCCTATACACGCAGCCAAAAAGTAAATCACACATGTAGTCATCCAGGTGTCTGTGCACGCAAGAGAAAGCAATGGTGAAATATCACAGAAAAAGTGATTAATGATATTTGGACCGCAGAGGGGTAAACAAAGTATCAGTGATATATTAGTCAAAGTACTTACGAGAGCCACAGTGTAAGGTCCTACCACCAGCTGCACATAGACCCTCTGAGACATCATGAGTGTGTACAGCAAGGGCTTACAGATGGCCATGTATCGCCATGGAAGCCAGGAGAAAGCATTCCGCTACCACAAAGAAGCCACAGAACCACAACTGTGCAGCACAACCCACAAAAGAGATGACTCTGTTTTCATCAAAGATGTCACACAGCAACTTGGGGGCAACAGAAGAAGATGTAGACATGTCCACAAAGGGTAAGTGGCTGAGGAAAAAGTACATAGGATTTTGAAGTTTGGGGTCAGTCCATATGAGAACAATCATTCCTAAGTTACCCCCCATTGTAACAAAATTAGCAAAGAGAATTATAATAAAGAGGATAATTTGCTGATGGAGATGATCTGTGAGGCCCCAGAAAAGAAATTCAGTCACTGCTGTCTGATTCTTCTCTTCCATTGTCAGCTATTACCTGTAAGAGATAATATATATGTATATATTATCATCTATTGTTCTTTTTCCCCTCAGCTATCTTATAAAAAGTTCTTGCAAAGAGAGAGAGAGAGAAAAGAAAAAAAGAAAGGTCATTTAGTTATGAGCCCTAGATCAGCTTGATGGGGTTCACAGTTAAAGGTATTTATATACTCTCCTCATATTTGAGAGCTATTCTCTACCCTGATCCAGCTTTCTAGTTCTGTTCTAAACTCTGACACCAGCTTCTCAGACAATACTTTTGGTCCACTTGCATGTTAGCTGTCAGGCTCAAGCAAAAATTACCAAGTTATGGGCCCATTAGAATATATCTAAAATAAACTTCCTAGCTTTTTCTCATATGAAGACACTTAGTCCCATCTGCTCTTTTCTCACCTTTAGGTTCTTGTTTATTGAACGATTTTTTCTGCTTTATACCTTACTGCTTTCAACCACAAAATTGCAGATGCTACTATGACACCATGCTGACTTCTCTGGGCAGACAAATTTACCAGTGTGTTCTGGTACCTCACCTTCCCAGAGCCCTGCCCCACTAGGGGAAGATAGAGACAAGCTGGGGGTATGGATCGACCTGTCAACACCCATGTCCAGTGGAGCAATAACTACAGAAGTAAGACCTTCCACCTTCTGTAATTCATAAAGTTCTTTGGTCCATACTCCCAGAAGCATAAAGACTAGGAAAGCTACAAGTAGAGAGGATGGGATACAGAACTCCAGTGGGGGGAATTATATAGAATTCTACTACTCTTGTCCTACAATTTTTGTTAATCATTATTAAATCACTAATAAAAAAACAAAAGAAGAAGATAATTGTTAGTCTTATTAATAGAGTTTTATAAATCAAAAATCAATTGGCACATAAATGTTTTTAAACATATATCAAAAGTTTTTTTTCCTAACTTTATAAGAGATAGTTATCCAAAAATGTTAGATTTCTATTCCATCACTATTCCTATGTATTAGACCTGGTCTCTTGTGCTTAAATCTCAATTTGTGAATTTAGTATCCTAGCATCATGTTATGAAACTGTATTTGAAATAAAATTCATCATCTTTGTTTTATCTTACTTGAATGATGAGCTAATAGTACCCAATTAGAGACACAGTTGACATTGATACTGTCAAAATCAAGATAAATTCACATGCTGATACAGGCATTTGAACCTCCTATACAAAGAACTAGGAAAGTCCTGAAAGATGTGTATCCAAAAAAAAAACAAAAACAAAAACAAAAAAAACCCAGGTATGACCTCTTTAAAGGAATCATGTGTTTCCCTGTGGAATGTTCCAGTGTAAATGGCAAACTTCTGGTCTTCATGGCCTTTGTCAGAAATTCAGTTCTATTTCTTGAGACAGTGTCATTTATTTTTTCCTTACATGTATGCATTCCAGTAAAGGACCTGTATAAACAAGAACACTATAAACACCATGGTCCTTTGGTATTCAATGATGTGTAATATAGAGGTGTTGATAATTGACATTGTTATAGTGGCAAAAGTGCAGCATTATGTATGGAACCAACCAGTTACTTCTGGAAGATCCCTGGAGATTGTGTTTGCTTTCACAAAAAAGATGAAATATTGCTGCCAGATAATATTGTTGCCAGATAATATCTGTAACACAGTGTTAAGTTTCCAACACAAATATGGTCCACTGTAGATATTTTTAACTGCTTGTGACTTCATTTACATAATTTCATTTAAAATAATAAATGTATTTTACAAATAATCAGTTATTTTTAAAAATATTTATATAGGTCAAATAAAGCTACCAGCAGTGAAATAGGGGTAATGCTATATCAGCAAATCTCAAGAAAAAAAAGAAGAGAATGCGTAAAAATTTTGATAATTTAAAAAAGCAGAATGACCTGCTACTCAAATTCATTCCTATTGTTTGTGTGTTTAATGTGAACCATGAAGGAAAACTGTTTGAGGCAAGCTCTTTTATTTGTGGGGTTTACAAAAATCTATTGCATCCATGGAAACCAATTATATAATCTTATAAAATAATCCAAAATTAAGCAGACTTAACTAGTTGGTATAATTTCTTACTCAACCCCTTTTCAATATTCACATCATAACATGATTTGTAGACTTCTGACCTCAGACAGAATTGTCAAGCATCTTCAGTTATTGAGTATGATGGATTCTTAATATATTCTGATGAAAATGGATTATACTTTGGCTGTTCCATCGGGGGTCTCCTACTACATATAAAATAACCCTTTGCCCTTCTCACCCTCATAAGAAATACTGTGAACTATATGTCATCCTTAATTTTTTTTAGTTAATTGGCACTTGATCCCTAAAGACTGAACCTCAAGAGACAATGTCCACAGAGAAGAAATTAAAGTCAAATAAATACTATGGAACTTGACCTGATGTTAATCTCACAATGGATCATTGTTCCTCAAACATGGCTTTGACGAGAAGAATTACTCAACTTTGGACCAGCTTTGAAAAACATGGTCGAGTTCTCTCCAGCAAATAGCGCTAGATGCTAAACACAGAACATCACCATTCAACCATGATCTGAAACTTGCTCCAGATTAATTGGGGAAATTGTATACAATGGGACAATTCAAATATGGAACAAAGTACAACGAAGACAGAAGTTTGGAAATTTCTTGTTTGCAGGTGACTTAGCATGGTATCATTTCAAAGTCTTTAAGATGGTGAAAAATTACCATTGTGTTTAAAAACTACAAAAATAAAAAAAAAATGCAAGTCCCTAGAGGAACAGTGAAAAATTGAAGCGTAGAGGTCTTGTAATCTATCCTTTGAGATTTTGAGAAATAATTCAGGTTATCAATGACTATGACTGTTTCATGACATCAGAAATATACACCGAACGTGTTTAAAAACTACAAAAAGGGGTTCGGGCGGTGGCGCAGTGGGTTAAGCGCATGTGGCGCAAAGCGCAAGGACCGGCGTAAGGATCCTGGTTCGAGCCCCCAGCTCCTCACCTGCAGGGGAGTCGCTTCACAGGTGGTGAGGTAGGTCTGCAGGTGTCTATCTTTCTCTCCCCCTCTCTGTCTTCCCCTCCTCTCTCCATTTCTCTCTGTCCTCTCTAACAACGAACGACATCAACAATGGCAATAATAATAACCACAACTAGGCTACAACAACAAGGGCAACAAAAAAGGCGGGGGGTGGGGGGGAATGGCCTCCAGGAGCGGTGGATTTATGGTGCAGGCACCGAGCCCAGCAATAACCCTGGAGGAAAAAAAAAAAAAAAACTACAAAAAATGCAAGTTCCTAGAGGAACAGTGAAAAATTGAAGCATAGAGTTCTTGTAATCTGTCCTTTGAGATTTTGAGAAAGAATTCGGGTATCAATGACTATGAGTGTTTTGTGACATCAGAAAAAAATATACACTGAAGGTTTTCCTCTCATCTTTCCCCACCATTCATTCTTTCATTCTGATTTGTCACAAGCCCAGCTCTTCAAGAGTGATTTTAATTACAAAAGTAAGCATAACAGTCATAAACTAGATATGAAACCCCCCCTTCCCTGCTTGTAATACCTGTGGGCATTGAAGTAACCAATGTTAAAATCTTTTTTAATTTTTTTATCTTTATTTATTTATTGGGTAGAGACAGCCAGAAATCAAGAGGGAAGGGGTAGGTAGAGAGGAAGAGAGACAGAGAGACACCTGCAGCCCTGCTTCACCACTCGTGAAGCTTTCCTCCTGCAGATGGGGACCAGGGGCTCAAACCTGGGACCTTGCACATTGTAACATGTGTGCTCAACCAGGTGCGCCACCACCTGGTCCCCCAATGTTAAAATCTTAACCTAGAGCATTCATGCATTTCCCCATATGCACCTATGCACATTCCAATAGGTTTTACATAGTAGCAAGAAAAACCTATGAGCAAGAGTCTGAATGTCTTAGCAAAGAGCTGAAGTGCTTTGGCAGAAAAGTGGCATCAGAATAAGTCATAAAAATAAAGGGAGGACTCCATTTTGAAAAGATGGACAAGACCGAGATCCACCTAGTTGGCTGAAATGAAGATTCATAGAGAACTGATAATATATATATATGGCATTTGAGGGTCAATTGTGGAGAGTAGAACATAATGTTTCCAAATATGTCAAGGACTTGTAAATATCTTACACTTCAGGACAAAAGGATCTTAGCAGCTGTGAATAACTAAAGCACCAGATGAGAAAACTGCCTAATAGAACTCTCTGGGTTATAGTCATCAGAGATAGCCAGGGAAAAATGGTCAGAAAGGTACAACTTTGGTGGCATTGGAGATGGAGCCTCCAGAACTTGGGGGAAAAAAACTTACATTTTTTTTTCTTAGAAGTTTCAGGAAGCAATGCTGGCCAATACTTTGATTTTATTACTTTTCATTATTTGCTAATTTTACTGGAGTAGCATTCTATTATAACTTTATATAGGATCTGGCTTGTTGCAAATAATATGTTGTGCCCTCTTTTTATTGTTGTTGTTATGTCCCTATTTTCTTTGGTAGCCACTAACTGGTTATAATTTACATGTTTGCTATACTCTTATATAGTTCATTTACTTGTTTATGTTATAAGTGGTGAAATGCTAGGGAATGGGTGAATGCTGAGAGGCTTTCTCTTTTTACACTGATCAAAATAGCAGACTCGCTGCCTCTACCTCATCATTTCCATGTACACGAGCTGAGTTTTCACCAACCAAGGAAACCTGTACTTCCCGATTTGAGGTTTCTTCTTCCTATGACCTACTCAGCTTACCCAACAAGACAAAAGCACCAGAAAGCACATTTTTCAGGAGCAACTCTCAAAAAAAAAAAAAAAAAAAAAGACAGGGTATGTGCTCATTCCCTGCCTTCCAGATATGAGGACTCTGGGAGCATTTGGCAGTGTTGTTATCATTTTGATTTTTTGTGGGGTTTTTGCTTGTTTGTTTTTATGGTAGCACATGGAGACCTGTAGCAAAATGTTCTCACTGCAGTACTTGTGTTCATGAATACCATCAGGCAGTAAATCACACACACACACACACACACACACACACACACACACACACACACACAAGAGATAACTACATTTAATCTTAAATACAACCCCTAGCAGAGATGAAAACAGGCAACAGTTACCAGATTATGAGAAGATACATAAAACCACATCACACTACTCCCAAAATGAAAATAAAAAAACTCCCATACCAGAAGAGTAATTGATTCACTGTTTCACTGCCTAACTCCCCTGCTGATGTTAACTCTGCCTTCCAAATCAACTGTTCATTGTGGAATGCATATCTTAAAGTATTGTGGGGGTGGGGGGTTGCAAGCAAATACCACTAACTAGTCCTTTCTCTTTGCATATAGATCTGGGGTTAGGACTCTGAAATCTGAACATTCACCAGTAGGTGGCAGTAAAAGTCCGTTGAGGAAGATGTGTTCTGCTATTGGGGCAGCTTGGAATGTTCCTACTCATGACCACAGAATGTGAGCTCAAATCTACAGGATGCAGAGGTCACATAGGCTCTTAAGCTGAATATGGGCCCCAGATCAGATTGATGGGGCATACAGTCAACAATATTTATACCCGTTTCCCATATTTGGGAGCTACTCTCTTCCCTGATCCAGCTTTCTGGTCCTTTTTCCAGCCATGACATCATCTCCCCAGACATTAACTTGGGACTACCTGCATATCAGATGTCAGGCTTAGAAAGAAAGAAAAAGAAAAAAAAAAAATAGTATAGTCATGGGCCCTTTGGAATATAACTAAAATAGGCCTACTGGCTATCTACAAAACGGAGAAGCCCACCCCCAACTCTTCATCTGAACTATTCCAGCCATTAGGTTTATGATAAGTCAACAATATCTTTGGCTTTATATGTCAACTGTTTTTTCAGCCACCAGGTTTCAGATGCTACCATGATTCTAACTGGACTTCCTTGGGCAAACAACCCCACCAATGTATCCTGGAGCCCCCACTTCCCCAGAGCCCTACCCCACTAGGGAAAGAGAGAGACAGGCTGGGAGTATGGATCACCCTGTCAACACCCATGTTCAGCAGGGAAGCAATTACAGAAGTCAGACCTTCCACCTTCTGCACCCCATAATAACCCTGGGTCCATACTCCCAGAGGTAAAGAATAGGAAAGCTATCAGGGGAGGGAATGAGATATGGAGTTCTGGTGGTGAGAATTGTGTGGAATTGTGCCCCTCTTATCCTGTGGTTTTTGTCAATGTTTACTTTTTATAAATAAAATAAGTAAATAAATAAGAAATTATTTTTAAAAGTCCGTTGTAATGGGATGGGGTGAACCTAATACATGGATGGCCATTTACAAAGACTCCTTTCAGGTAACTGGAATATATTCCAGGTGGAAATTGTTTGTTGTGAACTGAGACTCATTTGCAGTGCTTTGGAACGTGGTACAGGTTGGAAACAAGTATTGGCTTAATTCAATTATCTCTGGCATGTGAGCCAGACAGGGAGAACCTTGTTGCCTATTAAAGACCTTGAATAATAATTGTTGAAATTAATTGAGTCAGGCTAGATAAATTCAGCAACAGGCGTGAGGTCGAAGTTAATAGGTCACCTTCAAACACTGACAGAAGCTCATCTCCTCTAATGAGAGAAGAGACAGCATGAAATCCCAGATCCAAGAACCTGATGCTGAAAGACAGACCATTGAAGAAACTGTATTGGGAACCTGGCAGTGACAGACCAGACTGGGTTAAGGACACATAGAATCAAGCAGAAGGATCCTGGTTTGATCCCCAAACTCCCCACCTCCAGGGTGGGTGGGGGAAAGGTCACTTCACAAGTAATGAAGCAGGTTTGCAGGTGTCTCTCTTGCTCCCTTTTCACCTCCCCCCAGTTTCTTTCTGTCATATCCAATAAAATGGAAAAAAAAAAAAAAAAAAAAAGGCCACCAAGAGCACTGGAGAGTCATAGTGCAGGCACTGTGCCCCAGCAATAACCCCGAGGGAAAAAAAAAATGAAAAAGAAACCGGATTAGCAACCTCGACATATCACCTATACAAAAGGGAAGTACTGCTGTATTTCTCAACAGTGCAGATGCCTTCCATATACAAAGCATCTGAACAGGTAGTTGTCTCCCTCTCTTTCAGGCTGGACAAGAACTGTCTGTGTCTGCCTAAGAGAACAGAAGCTTTCCCAGACTCACTGCTACACAGAAATGTTTTTTTATCAGCATTTGTCTACCTCCCCTCATGAATACTAAAACTTACTAACCAAGAGACACACACAGAATGGCAGGGCATAATGACTAGATCGAACTGGCCTTACTCTGGGAGGGAAGGAATTACTAAAATAAACATTTCTTCTCACATAATACTAAGTGCAAGGACCTGGGTTCGAGTCCCTGCTCCACACCTGCAGAGGACACACATCAGGAGCTGAGAAGCATGTCTTTCTCTCTCTCTCTCTCCCCCTCCTCTCTCAATTTCTCTCTGTCCTATCCAATACAATGGGGCGTGGGGGGGAGAGGACTGTCTGCCAGGAGCATTTGAACTGTAGTGCGGGCGCACAGTCCCAGCAATAGTCAGCTTTCTAGCCCTATTCTAAACTCTGACACTATCTTCCCAGACAATATTCTTAGTACAGCAGCATTTCAGCTATTAGGCTCAGATAAAAAAATTTTTAAAAGGGGAGTCATACAGTAGCGCAGCGGGTTAAGCGTACATGGTGCAAAGCGCAAGAACCGGTGGAAGGATCCCAGTTCGAGCTCCTGGCTCCCCACCTGTAGGGGAGTCGCTACACAGGAAGTGAAGCAGGTCTGCAGGTGTCTTTCTCTTGCCTTCTCTGTCTTCCCCTCCTCTCTCCATTTCTCTCTGTCCTTTCTAACAATGACGATATCAGTAACAACAATAATAACTGCAATAGCAATAAAAAGACAACAAGGGCAACAAAAGGCAACATAAATAAATAAAATTAAATTAAAAAATAAAAAATAAAAATAAATTAAAAAGAAGGAAAAATTAACTCATAGGCCCCTTGGAACATACCTAAAATAGAATTTCCTAGTTATTTCCCACCCAGAGACCCCTAATTTCATCTGCTTTATTCCTACCTTTGGGTCTCTACTTGTCCTGTTTTAAATCTTACTACCATTCAGCAACCAAGTTTCAGATGCTACTATGATGCCATCCTGACTTCCCTGGGCAGACGACTTCACCAATATGTCCTGTAACCTCATCTCCCCAAAGCCCTGCCCCACTAGGGAAAGACAGAAACAGGTTGGGGGTATGAACCCAACTGTTCACGTCTTTGTCCAACGAAGAATCAATTACAGAAGTCAGACCTTCCATTTTTATGCACCCTATGAAGAGTTCTCTTGTATACTTTCAGAGGGATAAGTGTTAGGGGAAGATGACCAGAGGGCTCTGAACAACAATTCCATTGGGACCCAGAGAGAGAAGAATGAAAAAGAGAGAGAGAGAGCGACACTTGGAATTAGCAGGTGTGTCTTATAAAGGAAGAGAAGGCAGAACCACAGAATAAAATATAGACAGATAGTTATAGAAATAATAGTCGTGGTCCAGGATGTGGTGCAGTGGATAAAGCACTGGACTCTCAAGCATGAGATCCTGAGTTCAATCCCCAGCAGTACATGTGCCAGAGTGATGCCTGGTTTTTTCTCTCTCCTCCTGTCTTTCTCATGAATGAATAAATAAAATCTTCAAAAGAAATAATAGTCAACCCATATCTGTGACCTTGGGGGAATTAATGCAGTTTCCAATTGAGGATATGGGGAACACAGAACTCTGGTGGTGGGAAAGGTGTAGAATTATACCTCTGTTATTTTATGGTTTTGTAAATCAATATTAAATCAGTAATAAATTCTTAAATGAAAAAAATTAATAAATTGCTGGTACTTGCATGGGGGGGGGACTCACAGCAGAGTTAAGCCTTGTTACTGGCCCCTCGTGTTAACTCTAATGGCTGACAACAGAAAAGGACCAGGAGACCATTTTAATCACAAAAGATGTACTTTATTGTACAGAAGGCAGGGTTTAAGTAGCAGAAGGGAACAAAGGACATTTTTGACATGAGGCGATAGTGATGGGCTTTGAAGGTCAGAACCTTCATGGCAAAAGTACTAAGGAATGAAGAGAATTAATAGTGGCAAAGGGGAGTTCCAGAGTGATTAGTGGCAAGAGAGAAACAGACAGAAAGAAGCCCTGAAGGGAGAGAGATAAGATAAGAGTTAGACCAAAGTGGAGTAGGTGAAGGGAATAGAAAGAAGGGCCTTTTAGTCAAAGCAGAATAGAGTATGTGTTGTCAAAAGCAGGTGAACTGTAGTGAACTTTAAGCAGGCAAACCATTTGGTTTATAACAAAGAAATGAGTTAAGTGTTAGGGGGTGTAGGTTCTTGTGAAACTTGGGAGACTGACAATGGGAAACTGAGTCAGGAAAGCCTTTCCTCCATGCTCAGCCCCTGAAAGAGAGAGACTGACATGTGGGGTGTCTTTTCAGACCTCCATCTTTATGATGGGAGTTCCCCTATGCTCTTACCATGCTTTCACAATTAACCCTAAAATAAATGACCCTTAACATATTTCATCACTGTGTTATAAACTCTACAACTCTATATTTTAGGTTGTAGGAAATATCACAATGCATTCTTTTTATTTTTCTATTCAAAATTTTATCACGATTGTTCCAAAACCCAATATTTGGTGATTCTATGAAAAGGGATAGTAAATAACTGGAGAGTGTATCTGATTAGTAGAAATACTTCTGTTGGCATGTCGCTATTCATTATCCCATGGGGCTATTGAGCTATTGGAGTCAGAGATGAAAAACCCACGAGATCAGAATTTTTAGTTCATTAGTATAGTATCAGGTCCTAGAAAAGCAGCAGGTATACATCAGAGGACAGTAAATATGTAATAAATTAATGACTGAATGAATGTGCAGCTTTGAGCTAGAAGAGAAGCAGAAGCAGTAAATAATGACAAAAATCTACCTACCAAATAAAATGGCAAATATGAGTTTGTCCAAAATGACTGGGCCCGTAAAGACATTTTTCATTTTGACAAAATATATTTTTTGTTGTTTTGCATCATCAAACAGGAACATGTGAGATAACATGATTTTTTTAAATTTCTAGACATTTAACAAGTATTCAAATTATTCATCAACAGATAATATTTTAAAGCCCAAGTTTCTTTTTTAAAAATTTTTATTTGTTGTTGGATAGAGACAGAAACTGAGAATGGATGGGGAGACAGAGAAAGGGAGAGAGAGAGAGACCTGAATCCCTGCTTCACCACTCTTGAAGCTTTCCCTCTGCAGGTGGGGATCAGGGGCTTGAACCCTGATCTTTGCATACTGTAGTTTGTACAATTAAACAAGTGTGCCACCCACTGCCTGGCCCCAAATACCAGTTTATTTATATGTCAAAAAAAAAAAAGAAGAAATTTGTCATCCTTCCTTATGGTTGTCATGAAAGAGAAAACTCAAACCAAACTAAGCACAGTGCCTGAATACACTTATCAATAATTCTAAAATTTTATGCACATAGGAATCACTTGACCCAGTTCCAGGATCCTTAATCTGGCTGTTTGTGGTTGGGACCCAGGAACTTGCTTCCATTAAAGGAAACACAAGTGCTTGTAATGTGAGACATCTGTAGACACAGCCAAGTCTGAGAAATGCTGAAATCCTATCAGTGACATTTTTCTTTTTTTTTTAAATTTATTTATAAAATAAAAAAATATTGACAAGACCATAGTATAAGAGAGGTACAGTTCCACACAATTCCCATCACCAGAGTTCTGTGTCCCATCCCCTTCCCTGATAGCTTTCCTATTATTTAATCCTCAGGGAGCATGGACCCAGGATCATTATGGGATGCAGAAGGTGGGAGTTCTGGCTTCTGTAATTGGTTCTCTGCTGGACATGGGTGTTGGCAGGTGGATCCATACTCTCAGCTTGTTTCTATCTTTCCCTAATGGGTCAGAACTCTGGGGAGGTGGGGTTCCAGGACACATTGGTGATGAGGTCGTCTGCCCAGGGAAGTTATATTGGTGTCATGGTAGCATCTGCAACTTGGTAACTAAAAAGTATTAAGATATAAAGCAGAGTAAATTGTTTAATACTCAGGAGCCTAAAGGTAAGAATGTTGCAGATGAGATTTGGGCTCTCCATTTTGGAAAAAGCCAGTATGTCTATTTTAGGTATATTCCAAGGGACCCATGACTTCTAATTGTGCCTTAGACCAACAGCTAACATGCAGGTGGGCCAAAGGTTTTTGCCTGGAGATATGGTGTCAGGGTTGGAAATAGGACTAGAAAGCTGAATCAGGGAAGAAAGTGGCTCCCATTATGGGAAACGTATATAAATACCATTAAGTGATACTTTATCATGGGAGTCCTGCCTTCATTACAATGCTGTAAAAATTCAAGGAGTAAATGAATGTGAAATGCATTGCATAGTTTAATACACTTTTAAAAGATCAGTCCTAATGCCAACACAAAAAATAGATAGGGCATACATTTCCTTGGGTATAAATTAACTTGAAGAACTAACCACTACTACTATGTTAGATAATCAGACTCAAGAAATGATGGAGGTCTGATTGTGTCTGTCAACTAGCTATCATGTTGTTCTTCCTAAACAGTGTGATACTTCATAAGTTTAATTATACATTTTCTGATATAAACTAAATAACAAAGCACTTCTATCCAAAATTATTAAAGTTTAATTTTTGTTTTAGATATAAGTTCTACACTTGGAATTCTAAAAATATCCTATACATTATTGCTTTCTTAAAGAATATCAAGCCAGGGCCAGGCAGTGGGGCACCAGGCTGAGTGCATATGTTTACAATGTACAAGGATCCATGTTCAAATCCCTGACCCCCACCTGCAGGAGGAAAGCTTCACGAGTGGTGAAGCCAGGCTGCAAATGTCTCTCTCTTCCTCTCTATCTCCCCTTCCCTCTGGATTTATCTCTGTCTCTATCCAATAAATAAAATATTAGAAAAAATTAAAGAGGATCTGTTAATGGCGCAAGTGGCTAACGGCCCACATTACAGTGCACAAGGACCTGGGTTCAAGTCCCCCAGTTCCCATCTGCAGGGGGAAAGTTTCACGAGTGGTGAAGAGGGACTGCAAGTGTCTCTCTATCTCTCTCCCTCTCTATCTCCCCTTCTTTCAATTTCTGGTTGTCTATCCAATATATAAAGATAATAAAAAATGTTTAAATTTTTTAAAAGAATATCAAGCCAAAAGTAAAGTGAATTTTCTTGGATCCCTTTCAATCTTTAAAGCCACTAATAGAAAAAAAAAA